>NC_056732.1:1857210110-1857485110 GCF_019279795.1 Protopterus annectens
GGCAAAACAAGCCCCCATTGCTACTCCCTTCTTTTGACGAAAATATTGCCCATCCATATGCACAAAATTATATTTTAACACTAATTCCAGTAGTGTATTTAACACATTCATCTCATTGGGATTAAATTTCCCAGATTCATTCAGGAAATAATAAAATATTTGTATGCTCAATTCCTAGGGTATTACGATAAACAAGTTTACTACATCGATAGTAACAAATACTAAATTGGGACTATATTTTACTGTTCTTTGTTTGTCCAAGAAATCCCAAGAATCCTTACATAGATGAATATTTTAATGTAATAACTTTTTAACCTTTTCATTTATGCACTTGGATAATGTGTGGGTAATAGAAGTCCTTTCCCTAACAATGGGTCTCATGGTGGGGGAGTCCCGCAAATTTTTGTGGATTTTTGGGATACCGAATATGGGAGGTACAACTGGAAATTTCACTGTTAAAAAATCTAAGGTTTCCTGGATTATTTCACCCTGAGACATTAATAAAATAAAGTAAAATCTCTTCATAGTACTCTTCATCGAACAAAAAAATATGCATTTTGTTGGAATAATCAACTTTAGACATAATAACAGTCCTCCCACCTTTGTCAGGTATTATAACCCTAATATTTGTATTCCTAATTCCTTAAGTAACCTCCATTCACTGTCGGTTAGGTTACTAGGTAGGGACTGTAAACTTCTTTGATGCAATAACTCTCTGAAGCTGAAATCACATAACCTTTCAAAAATAACAAAAGGAAGGGCTAATGGGGGGTTCAATACACTGTTTCTACATAAAACACTTCAAAACTCCAGTTTACATTTCCAAATAAAACTTTATAGTTAATTTTTCTAAGAGACAACTTTAAGTCCAATAACAGTTCCTGTATTTTGGTGTTTGTTCACTGGCACAAAAGTCTGCCCCTTACTTAGTAACTAAGCAAGGGTTGGGAGGGTGGCCTAATGGTTAAGGTGTTTGCCTTACAAACACAAGGTGCAGGGTTTAAGTCTCACAAGGGATAATTGGCTAGGCTTAAAATGGCTCGCAAGAGCAGGTAGCTTAGCACTAACCTATGAACAAATCATTTTTTCACACTCATTAAATGCAAAATTATATATTTTAAAGTCACCGGAGACATTAGGTATAATATTGGGGCAAGTCATGACTTCCAAACCTGTTTCGGTGTTCAAACTCAATTCCTCTGTTTCAGGTTGCATGAAAATTGCACTGTCTCTGTCCACCTTGACCATTCCATTTCTGATGAAAATTGTATTGGTTCCCCTGAGAGTGAGGAATGTTGTCGTTGGTATGCTGATAATGGTTTCTCAAGTTTTTGATCCTTTCAGAGCTTCTCTTGGGAGCCTGCTCCAAAGGCTTAGCAACTGTACCATTACTGATATCTAGAGGATCCTTCATATTGGTGGCACAACTGTCATCAAAACCCCACCTCATCTGGAAGCCCATTGGTTTGGGATAGGCTCTCCCTTCCAAATACTCACGGTGGTCCCGTTTAAGTTTTTTGTTTTTCCTGTGCTTAATATCAGCTGTAGCTTTGTCAACTTCTGAAAAATTTTATTATATTCACCCTGATAAACCATAAACATCAAGTCTTTTTTTTTTTGATCCAGGGTGTCTGCTTTCACCCTCATCATCATCATCTTCTTTCGGCTGTTCCCATTAGGGGTCGCCAAAGCAGATCACCTGTTTCCATTTCTTCCTGTCCTCTGCATCTTGCTCTGTCACACCAACCGCCTGCATGTCCTCTCTCACCACGTCCATAAACCTTATCTTAGGCCTTCCTCTTTTCCTGTTACCTGGTAGCTTCATCCTTGGCATCCTTTTCCCAATATACCCATCATCCCTCCTCAGCACATGTCCAAACCAACGTAATCGTGCCTCTCTGGCTTTGTCTCCAAACTGTCCAACCTGAGCTGACCCTCTAATATACTTATTCCTAATCCTATCCATCCTAGTCACACCAGTGCAAATCTTAACATCTTTAACTCTGCCACATCCAGCTCTGACTCCTGCCTTTTTGTCAATGCCAGTGTCTCCAACCCATATAACATAGCTGGTCTCACTACCCTCTTGTGACCTTCCCTTTCACTCTTATTGGTACCCGTCTGTCACAAATCACTCCTGACACTCTTCTCCACCCATTCCACCCTGCCTGTACTCGCTTCTTCACCTCTCTTCCTCACTCACGATTACTCTGAACTGTTGATCCCAAGTACTTAAACTCATCCACCTTTACCAACTCTACTCCCTGCATCCTCACCATTCCTCTACCCTCCCTCTCATTTACACACATATATTCTGTTTTAGCCCTGCTGACCTTCATTCCTCTCCTCTCTAAAGCATATCTCCACCTCTCCAGGGTCTACTCAACCTGGTCCCTACTCTCACTACATATCACAATGTCATCTGCAAACATCATAGTTCACGAGCTTTCACCCTGATAAACCGTAAACATCAAACCTTTTTTTATTGTTTGATCCAGGGTGTCTGCTTCCTTCATGAGTTGTTCTATAGCTAGTTGGTTGTAATTTTTCAATACTTTTAACAAAACCATCTTTAAAACTATACGTAACAAAAAGAATTTTAATCCAGTCAGCTTCCAAGCGGAACTACAAGCATGTGACTGGTCTCCCTTGAAGCAACTTCCACTGGATGAAGCTGTATCCTTTTTTTAACTCCAAATTCCTACAAATTCTGGAATACCATGCACCTACTAGAACTATAAGAACTAGCACCAAAACCGCTCCATGGCTCACCAAAGAGACTAAACAAAAAATTTGATTAAGAAATGAGATCTGGTCTAAATGGAGAATCACTAAAAATCTAACTGACCACCAGAACTATAAACAGTTAAGAAATGCCACTAAAATACCAATACTCCTTGACAAAAAGAACTACTACTTTAAACTCCAGCATACACATCAACAAAAACCTCAAATTTTCTGGTCAGCTATAAATAAACTCTTACACCCAGGCCACACCAAGATTCCAACCCCCGCCGGTCTCTCTTTAAACTCTTCAAATGAGATTGCTAATGCCCTCAATACCTGCTTTACTGAAACTGTACAATCTCTTGCTAGCTCTTTACCTCCTGCTAGCTCTAACCTCCCATCCACCCTGACTAGCATACCACCCCCCTTTCATCTAAAGCCAGTTCCTACATCTCTCATTTTTACCTTACTTACTAAACTTAAACCATGTACCTCTCAGCTGATCTCCTACCAGCTGAATATCTGCAGATTGCTGCAAAAGTACTATCCTACCCTATTTCCATGCTTATCAACAGAACCATTACTGAAGGCCTTATCCCATAGGTAGGTACTAGGCTATCTGTCTGAGAGCATTTATAAGCCTAGC
Source organism: Protopterus annectens (assembly GCF_019279795.1). Classification (NCBI taxonomy): domain Eukaryota; kingdom Metazoa; phylum Chordata; order Ceratodontiformes; family Protopteridae; genus Protopterus; species Protopterus annectens. The sequence goes on from NC_056732.1 coordinate 1,857,213,484, forward strand.
CAGAGTGTGTCAGCTTTTACCGCCCTATTGATTAGTTAACTGAGCCTCTGTCAAGCAGAGCCAATGAAGTGATCCCAGGGGTGTATTTTCTGTTACCCATCCACTCGTCAAGGCTTCTCTTGAAGAGTGTTAGTGAGGGGCTCTGCCTAATGTAGTTAGGAATTTTGTTCCAAAGCATGGGGGGGTCTCTGTGACAGGAATCTATCCCTCCAGCATGTTCTATTTATTGTTGTGGCGAGGTTTAGCTACCTAGAGTGCGTGGCTCGCAGTGACTTGGATTTCTTTAGGTGGAGCATGTCCATCAGTTCTGAGTTGGACATGGCTTTGTAAGTCAGGCAGAGATAACCTCTGAGTAAGCGATATGCCACTGAGTACAGCTGGAGTTTTTTCAGTCGTGCTGCACAGGACAGATGTTTGAGGCCAGTAATCCTCTTGGTGAGGTGCTTTTGTGGTCTTTCAAGCTGTTGGCAGTGTCTTGTGAGGTACATCCCAAATGGAGCATTGTACTCTATGATGGGTCTGATGAGTGACAAGTAGAGGGGCACTATAACCTCTTTATTTCTAGATGTGAACCCCTTAGTAATTAGATGGGCCACATAGAAGGATTTCCTAACTACTTTGGCAATATGATTGTCAAAGGAGAGATTACTATCTACCTGGGTCCCCAGATATCTTTTTACCTCATCTGTATTAAGGGGGCTGCCACCTATGTGGTAATTCGTGGGTGTTTTGTTTTTCCCAAACAGGATGCCTATGCATTTTTTGGCATTTAGCTTGAGGCCATGACTTTGACACCAGGTGTCTGTCTCAGTAACGCCTTTTTGAAGCATGTCCGTGTCAGCCAGAGAGTCAATTATGGCTCCCAGTTTGCAGTCATCGGTGAACTTGATAAGCCATAGTCCTCCTATGTTTGCCTGTACTTCTGAGAAATATATGCCAAACAGTAGGGGTCCCAGAACCGAGCCATGTGGGACACCACTTGTGACTGGTTTAGAGTCGGACCTGGAGCCCGCTATTCTTACCGTGTGAGTTCTGTCTGTAAGCCAGTTGGAAAGCCATCTTGTGATGTAGGGATTTATGTTCAGGCTGGTGAGTTTTTCTATAGTACCCGAGTGAGGAATGGTGTTGAACGCCTTGGCGAGATCAAGGCAGACTGTGTGAACCACCTTTCCCTTGTCTATGGACTTGGTGATTGTCTCGAAGAAGTCAACCAGGTTTAGTAGGCATGATCTGCCCTTAACAAAGCCGAACTAGGTTGGGTCAGGTGTTTGGAGGTTCCCAATGTGTTTGTTAATGAGTTCCATGATGATGCGCTCCATAGCCTTGCAGACCAGGCTAGTCAGGCTTATGGGGGGATAGTTACCAGGGTCAATTGTGGCCCCTCCTTTGTGGAGTGGAATAACTGTTGCTGTGTGCCATTCTATGGGCACATAGCCTGTGGAGAGGCTGAGGTTGAACAGCGTGTTTAGGTGGGAGGTTAGTTTGTTCTATAGTTCCTGCAAGATGCAGCCTGGGACACCATCTGGCCCCATTGATGCTGTGTTTTTCATAGATTCATAGATTCACAGATTAGTACTAGGCTAACTGCCCTTGTGAGCCATTTTAAGCCTAGCCAATTATCCCTTGTGAGACTCAAACCTTGTACCTTGTGTTTGTAAGGCAAACACCTTAACCTTTAGGCCACCCTCCCACCCATCCAGGGTGATCCATAGATTTCATTAGATTGCACTAGGGCTACTTGCCCCCTGAGCCATTTAAGCCCCAGCCAATTATCCCTGAGAGACTCAAACCTTGTACCTTTGTGTTTGTAAGGCAACACCCCTAACCTTTAGGCGCCCCCTCCCACCCCCCAGGGGTGATTTTGACTTTGAAAAGGGCTGTTTTCACCTGTGCTTCTGTGATTTCTAGGACACTATACTTTTCCGGTATTGTTGTGGGCCCTTTTGAAGGTGAGAGGGAGGTGAAGTTTGCACTGAATCTATCTGCCAGTATGTTGGCAATATCGGTAGGTTCAGTATATTTTGTGCTATTTTGCACTAGCTCAGAGCATATCTGTGAGTTGCCACTTAGGTTCTTCACATAGCTAAAGAAAGCTTTGTGGTTAACTTTTGAATCCATGGCTATTTTTCTTTCACAGTTAGCCTTGGATGATTTTATGAGGGACCTTAGTTTCTTACTGATACTGATCAGGGACGCCTTTCCTTCTTGGGATTTGCTTTTTTTCTGAACTAGTTTCCTCCTTTTATTGTATAATCTGTTTATGGCAGGGGTCCACTAGACTTGTTTCCTTCTCTTAGGGGAGTGAGTCTTGGTTTTGCTAGAGATGGCATGATCCATGCATCCTTGTAGGTGCTCATAGAGTGCAATTGTAAAGGATTCTGCATCTTGGGCAATGTTATCTTTTAGCGTGGGGCCTGTGAAACTTACCACCTCTGCTTTAAGTAAGGTGAAGTTTGCTTTAGAAAAGTTTTCCACTGTGGTTTCCGTGGTTAGGGGTGGTGGTGGGGTGTGGACATCCAGGGTGATTAGTTTATGGTCTGATCTAACCAGTGATGGGTTGACCTCCGGTACGGAGCACCTGTCACCCATGTTGGTGATGACCAGGTCCAATATGTTGTGGCCTCCAGCTGATCCAAGGATTTGAGTTGATAAATTCCAGGAAGCGCTGAGCCTGGGAGTTTGTACTCAAGTAGTTTTCCCAGTTAATGGTAGGGTAATTGAAATCTCCCAAGATCAGGGTGTTCGGTAGGACCTTCATGTTTTCCAGTGTCTCCAGAAAGGTGGAGTGGTGGTACTGGGTCATGGAGGGTGATCTGTAGCAGGCCACAATTTGCATTGCAGATTTGCCCGATGTTAGTTGCACATTGATGATCTCAGAGGTATCATGCTGTGCCACTAACCTGGGGGTGTGGGTATCCCTGATGAATAACGATACACCCCCTCCTTTTGTGTTTCAGTCCGTGTTCTGTGGCCAAAATGTGTGGTATGAGTTGTAGCCCAGTAATGTTGGAGTGCTCTCTGGAGCCTTGAACCAGGTTTCAGTTACTGCACAGATGTAGACGTTCCCCATACTTAGGAGTACTTCGAGCGCATGCATTTTGAGATTTAAACTCCTGCCGTTGAGTAGCATAACCCTCATTTTTTTACTTGTGCTGTTTACAGAGGTGGGTTTGAATTTTGAGCCTTGCCTAAAAAAGGCACTATGCGGGCAGCTAGAGCCTTGGCCAGTATTCGAAAGCCAAGGGGTGACAGGTGCAAGCTGTCTCTTACAAAGCAATGTGGCTTGTCGAGCATGTCATCCCAGGCTGACAGACACTGGATCCCCTTTGAATGACACCAGAGGTTTAGCCAATTGTTGAAATTGATCATTTTGTCTTTATACTGAGGTATCATTCTTGGTGAGGGCAGGATGCTACTCAGGGTCAGGGTCATAACCGTCTGGGCTACATGATCAGAGAGCTCTTCCATGTCTCTTTTCATGTAGTCCAGGGAGGTACATCTCAGGTCATTCACACCAACATAAACAATGACAGAGTCATACTTGTACTTGTTCTGGAGTGACCTGAGTGCTTATGTTATGTGATGGATTCTGGCTCCCGACAGGCAGCTAACAGTAACCTTCTGCATGACTATTGAGTCACCTATTATTAGTGTGTTAAGTATGTTATTTTATCTTAAGGGCTGTGATTGTGCGGCACATTGATTTTGTGTTTTATGTGTCGTCTGGTTTGTGACGGGAGGTGCAGGTTTTGTGGGTGTCTGCTTTGGAGCTCTCTGATGCTTTTGCAGGTTTTTATTTAGAGCCTCCAAGTACGATTTTGTGTATTTATGTGTATATTTTGCCAGTACTGGTTTAGTAGGTCTGTGTGAGGCTGGAGGTGTGGTGCAAGTGTTAACCTTTTCCTCATGACTGTCTGTTCCAGTCTTGGGTGGAGATACCTTAGCCTCCAGTTTGGCTGTATAATTGCATCTCTCACATATGTTAGTGTTTTGTGGTAGGAGGTGAGGGCTGTCTGTGTACATAAGGCAGTTGCAACATTGCGTCAGGATACCCAGATTCACCAGCTGGACTGGAGAGTACACCTGAAGTTTCCCTTTGGTCATGCCTGAATAGTAGGGTGAGCTGCCTAGTCACTTGGTTGGTGAGGGGTGGATAAAGAGCCTTGCCCTGCTGGGCAGTCAAGTGTCGGGGTATATTAGTGCTTGCTATTAGGTCTGAGCAAGTGCTGGACTGTAGGATGCTTTCTGAGTGCTTAGATTGAGAGTTAGACTAGTTTCAAGTGAAAAACTGAAGAGGAGACTTAGTGGAGCCGGGAATAATTTAACCCTAGCTAACAGGTGCTGCCCGGCACACAAAACCATGCAACGCTTTTTTTAAACTACTAACTTCTGGGCTGGAACCACTCCTCCAGGGATAGATGGCTGCTCAAAGTTCCCCTCTCTCACAGGTGAACAGAGAAACTTCCCTCTATCCAAGGAAGGTATGGGCAACTCAGCAACTTGTAACACAGCCCTGAATTCAGCACTAGCCTGAAAACTGGACTATACTAGCTTAGAAAGGCGGGAAACAATAATTTTTTTTTATATATTTTTTTTTTTGAAAAGATAAGGAAAAATAGTAAAAAGTACACTTAAAACAGCTTTAAACTACTACAAGTGATCAGAAAAGGCTATCACACTTTAGTGTGTAGCCTACAACAGTTAAATAATTTATTTAAACAAAAAACTTTTTAAAAGTGCAGGCAGTCAATTAAGTACAATATGTGAAAAGAACAAGCTTTTAAATCACAGTAAGTGCTGGAAAATCAGTGTTTAGGTGGAAAACAGTTAAGTACAGCAAGAAAATACAGAAAACTGATACTCAATCACTCCAAAGTCTCTCTTTTAAGCTAGAAGGCTTATATCAGTTTAAGGCTTTCTAGTGCTTTCCAATATGTTAGTTACAGGAAAGATGGGAAACAAGCGCAGATGTCATCTTTTAAACCAGAAAGTTGAAAGAGATGGACAACTTCCCGAATGGTCAATAAACTACAATTCCTGGGCCAAGAACCACTCCTCTTGTGGTAGACAGGTTACCTAGTACTCACCACTCCCACTGATAAGCTAGAAGGCTGCACTCCAACACAAAGGCTTGGGGGTCTCAGAAGCTTACAAACAGTCCTGGATACAGCAAATCTGTACCTGTACTAGACTAGTTACAAGAAAGGTGGGGATCAAGTGCAAACACGGGCTTTAAAACCAGAAATTTGAGAGAGATGGAAAAAAACTGCCCAAACAGCCAATAAACTACAATTTCTGGGCCAGAACCACTCCTCTTGTGGTAGATAGGCTACCTAGTGCTTACCACTCCCACTGATAAGCTAGAAGGCTTCCCTCCAACACAGAAAGGCTTGCAGGGCTCAGAAGCTTACCAACAGTCCTGGATATGGCAACTCTGTATCTGGACTAGGCTAGTAACAGGAAAGGTGGGAAACAAGCGCAAGTGCGGCTTTTAAACCAGAAAGTTGAAAGAGATGGGAAAAAACTGCCCAAACGGCCAGTAGCTACAATTTATGGGCCAGGAACCACTCCTCTTGTGGTAGATAGGCTACCTAATGCTTACTACTCCCACTGATAAGCTGGAAGGCTTCCCTCCAACACAGAAAGGCTTGGGGGGGCTCAGAAGCTTAAAAAGAGTCCTGGATACAGCAAATCTGTACCTAGACTAGACTAGTTACAGAAAAGGTGGGGAACAAGTGCAAACGCAGGCTTTTAAGCCAGCAAGTTGAAAGAGATGGAAAACTGTCTAAACGGCCAATAAACTAAAATTTATGGGCCAAAACCCACTCTTCCCATGGTAGATAGGCTACCTGATGCTTACCACTCCCACTGATAAGCTAGAAGGCTTCCTTCCAACACAGAAAGGCTTGGGGGTGCTCAGAAGCTTACAAAGAGTCCTGGATACAGCAAGTCTGTACCTGGACTAGACTAGTAACAGGAAAGGCAGGAAACAAGCACAAGCACAGGCTTTTGAATCAGAAGGTTGAAAGAGATGGACGAGCTTCCCAAACGGCCAATAAACTATAATTTCTGGGCCAGAAACCTCTCCTCCTGTGGTACATAGGCTACCTAGTGCTTACCCCTCCCACTGATAAGCTAAAAGGCTTCCATCCAACACAGAAAGGCTTGGGGGGCTCAGGAGCTTACAAACAGACCTGGATACAGCAAGTCTGTATCTGGACTAAATAAGTTACAGGAAAGGCAGGAAACAAGCTAGGAATTTTTTTTTTAAAGAAAAGCAGCTGAAACAGCAGTAAATACAATTAAAATGCAGTGCAGGCTAGCACACATGTATCAATACTGCAGCAAATACAGTTTAATTAAATGCAATTAAATTAACAAATGACTAAAAAACAAGTGCAGAAGGCATTAAATTAGAAGGCTACTAACAAGCAGTAATAAGTGCAGAGTAAGAACAACTGAGCAGATAACACACAGAACAGCAACTAAGACAGTTACAGTAAGAGCAGCTGAATATATATATATATTTTTTTTTTTTTTGAGGGAGGGAACGCAACAGGATTAAGAGGCTGTGGGGGCTGTCCTTCTCAAATGCTCTCTTTGTACACAGTAGGAGTGCCTGAAATCAGAATATGATCTCATTGCACTCAGTTGAGTGAGCAAATGGGCCCAGAAGGAGTATCCAAATACAAACTTACAAGAGGGGCGGACAGTTTCAAAGCCACCAAGATTAACATCAAGACAAGAACAGGGAGGGTGTGTGGTTGGGAGAAACACAGTGGAGACAACAAGAGACAGAAACAGAAACAATACAGCACCACTATAAATAATACTCAAGTGTATAAATACAACACAGTGCAAGTTAAGTTGCAAAAAGTGTACTTAGTTTCAAATAGATTCCAACTCTGTACAGCAAATCTATCAGCTTTCCAGCAGTTCACAGAAATGCAGTCTGTATTGGAATTACAATGAAATACACCTCAGGCAATGACTAACAGCTAGGATGTGGGCTGGCTCAACAACCCCCTCCCTAAAACTAGCTTGAGCTACCCTGAGAAAAAAACACAGTGGAGACAACAAGAGACAGAAACAAAAACAATACAGCACCACTATAAATAATAGGCAAGTGAATAAATACAGCACAGTGCAAGTTAAGTTGCAAAAAGTGTACTTACCAGTTTGAAATAGATTCCAACTCTGCACAGCAAATCTATCAGCTTTCCAGCAGTTCACAGAAATGCAGTCTGTATTGGAATTACAATGAAATACACCTCAGGCAATGACTAACAGCTAGGATGTGGGCTGGCTCAACAACCCCCTCTCTGAAACTAGCTTGAGCTACCCTGAGAAAAAAACACAGTGGAGACAACAAGAGACAGAAACAGAAACAATACAGCATCACTATAAATAATAGGCAAGTGTATAAATATAACACAGTGCAAATTAAGTTGCAAGAAGTGTACTTAGCTTGAAATAGATTCCAACTCTGCACAGCAAATCTATCAGCTTTCCAGCAGTTCAGAGCAATGCAGTCTGTATTGGAATTACAATGAAATGCACCTCAGGCAATAACTAACAGCTAGGATGTGGGCTGGCTTAACAACCCCCTCCCTGAAACTAGCTTGAGCTACCCTGAGAAAAAAAGACAGTGGCGACAACAAGAGACAGAATCAATACAGCACCACTATAAATAATAGGCAAGTGTATAAATACAGCACAGTGCAAGTTAAGTTGCAAAAAGTGTACTTACCAGTTTGAAATAGATCCCAGCTCTGCACAGCAAATCTATCAGCTTTCCAGCAGTTCACAGAAATGCAGTCTGTATTGGAATTACAATTAAATACACCTCAGGCAATGAGTACTACCCTGAGAAAAAAAACACAGTGGAGACAACAAGAGACAGAAACAGGAACAATACAGCACCACTACAAATAATAGGCAAGAGTATAAATACAGCACAGTGCAAGTTAAGTTGCAAAAAGTGTACTTATCAGTTTGAAATAGATTCCAACTCTGCACATCAAATCTATCAGCTTTCCAGCAGTTCACAGAAATGCTCTCTCTGGAAAATCTCTCACATTATCCCACTTCTCAAAGGTGGTAACGCCATCAAACTTTCAAACTATTGCCCTATTGTCCTACTCTTTCCTCTAGCCAAACTAATGGAAAATGTATCCAACAACAGCTACTTGATCACCTTCTCTTAAATAACCTTCTATCAGATTGTCAGCATGGCTTTAGGCCTTTTCATAATACCACTAATGCTCTCTTATCCTTCTCCGACTGCATTAACAAACATTGTAACAATAATAAGCTCTCTGTTGCACTTTTTGTTGACCTATCTAAAGCCTTTGATATGGTTAACCATCAAATACTGCTAAACATACTAAAAACTGTCTCATTCAGCTCACAAGCGCTACAATGTTTCAAGTCATATTTAGAACATAGACAACAAGCTGTCATCTGGGACAATAACCTTTCCACTCATCTTCCTATTACTTTGGGGGTCCTACAAGGCTCTATCTTGGGATCTCTCCTCTTCTCTATATTCATTAATGATCTACATCTACATATTCCTCAAGCCACCTGCATTCAATATGCAGACGATTCGACTCTAGTATGTACTGCCTCCTCTGCTCCTGAACTCCAAATCATTACTCAAACTGTATTTAGCTCAGTTGAGAATTGGTTCCTACAATGTTGCCTCCTACTAAATGCCAAAAAAACAAAGCTACTGCTTTTTACCCCAACACTTAAGTCTTCCCCTATTCACCTCACTGTCAAGACAAGTAACGACACTATCATTGCACCAGACCCAACTACCAAACTATTAGGCATAACAATTGATCAACATCTTAACTTTGATTCACATATTAACATGACTATCAAAACTGTAAACAGAAAACTTGGCTCTCTGTATTGAATAAAATCTTTTCTTACCCCTGAAGCCAGAACCACCTTTGCCCATACCCACCTTATCTGTAACCTCCTCTATCCCCCATTTATACCAATCTCTCCAAAAGTAACTTTAATAAACTGGTAACCTCCTATAACAACATTACCAGATTTGCCACTGGCTCACCATTTAAAACCCATCACTGTCTAAATCTTTAACAGCTTGTTTGGCTAGAACTTCAAAACCAGCTACTTTTTCAACAACTTATCATCACCCATAAAATATTACATCAGCCCACCAACACTCCTATTCTCAGTAGCCTAATTTCTCCCTATAGTAATCTCACTACCCTTTGCTCAGCAAATAAATTACAAATAACCATCCAGAAATCCTTCAACAAAGCAGGTGACTCCCTCTTCTCTAATTCAGTAGGGAGAATCTGGAACATGTTTCACAGCAATCTACAATTACTTTCATCATTACCGCTCTTCAAGAATCGAATAAAACGACTCCTTAAAACCCAATGGCCTTGCCCATGCATTAACCCAGATTAAAACCAACTGTAGCATTACTGTTTTCACCCTCATTCAATAACCAAACATGATTACTAATGTCACTCTTTGGCTTTAATCTTCTCCAGTCTTCTAGTGCCTGCAAACTACCCTGTATTACATAAAATAAGAAAATCCCCCCTACTCCAGGCATCTGCATTTCAGCCTTGTATGCATTTATTTCTGTTTTACTAGTGGGTATAATCCTGAACATACCCAATAACCACCTTAATCTATCTTACCTTTCCTACTTTTCTCTAAGACAAAAGTCTATCCCTTTACCTAATCATCTGCTTACATTGGAAAAAAGACTTTCTGAAATACAATCAGTGAAGAAAAATGTAAATGAATGTTTTAATTGATGTGTTTTTTGTCTTCTGTCTTTATTGTCTGTTTCATTTTTTTTCATTTATTCTTTGTAATATTGTTACTTAGCATAGTTTGGAGCTTATCTCCCCGGGCCTCTACTGAAAATGGACATGTATCCACTTGGACTAGCCTGGTCAACAAATGTAAAATAAAATAAATAAATAAGTGAACTTAGAGTAACTCCATAGAGTATTCCTGTCTAACCAGTCTAGAGGTGTATTTATCTTTGATGAAGACAGCTACTCCTTCTCCTCCTTTGGTTCTCACATGTTCATTTTGCAGTCTGAAAGTGTGGAAGGTATTGTAGCCTTGCAAGGCCAGGGTACTGTCTGCAGCCTTGAACCAAGTTTCTGTGACTGCACAGATGTCAACATCCTCTAGGGAGAGGAGTGCTTACCGAGAGTGCAGTTTCCAATTTAAACTAGTGTTTAGCAACATAACCCTTAATTTATTTGTGAGTGATATTTTTACATTGGAAATTTTGTTCTTGAGACTTTGCCTAAAAAAGGCACTATGGGAGAGGCGACTGTCTTATCTAGTACCCGAAAGCCTAAAGGTGACAGGTGAGAACCATCTCTGGGCAAACCAGTATGGCCTATCGGTTTACTATGGAAACTGCGTACATCATGAGTTCGAACACAGTGTGTTGGAAATCATGGTTCGCAATGTTTAGGTAATCAAACCTCGCTACATTGATTCTAATATGGTCGAGTTGCATGGTACACTCGACCATATAAGAATCGACATACCGGCACTGTGACCTGAGGTCTCGCTGCAGTGGGGAACAGGGAATTATCCCATTTCCTCACTGTAGTGCAATCTTGGAGTTGGTATATTTAATATGCAGGGGGTGTGGGGGGCACGGGGGGGGAGCACCCCTGCAAAACACTGGATTTAACATACTGTTGACTGTTTAGTTTATTGGTATGTTAATGTGCATAACAGAAGGTGATGTCAAAAACATCGAATGGCATCGGACAATGTTTTCATTTTCATTTCGCATTTGTTTACTGTGCGAAATTTTGAATCCAACATTTCGGGTCGACATTATATACGTTTGTGGATTTGGAATTTCCATAGTAAACCAGCCTATTGACCAAGTCCTTCCAGTGCTGACAGACTACATCTCCTTAGAATGACACCAGAAACTAAGCCAATTGTTGAAGTCAGTCATTTTTTGTTTATATTGTGATATCCTAGGTGAGGTTAGAATTCTGCTCAAGGCTAGAGACATACCTCCCTGGGGCACATATTCAGAGAGCTCAATTATGTCTCTCTTCATATAGTCCAGTGAGGTACATCTGAAGTCATTAACACCATGAACTATGACAGAGTCATAAAGGTACTTGTTGTTGAGAGACCTGAGTGCATGTATGATCTGATGGATTCTGACACCTGATAGACAGCTGACTGTAACCTTCTTCTTGTTCAGGTTGGTGAGTGGGACATTTGTGTGTCTCACAATAGAGTCACTCATGACTAAAAAAATTGCTTTTGATGTGCTTTGCCTTAGGGGCTTATTTGGTGAGACACTGGTGCTTAGGATTTTATGTGTATTGAAGCTGTAGGAGCTGTATTAGGTCTAGCATGTTTGTGTTTGGAAGGTGTCTGGTATTTAGGTAGCTATCTGATGAGAACCTCCACATATGATGGTTTATGTGTTTGAGTGCATGGTTTGTGTAGGATGTGTAGTATGTGAGCTGACGACCTGTTCAGTGTTAGCCTTCCATGTACGAGAAAGAAAGGTTTCCAGATTCTTAGTGTACATGCATCTCTCACAAATTATACTTGGGTGATTTAGGTGTAGAGGGTTTGTCAGTGTACATGAGGCAGTTGCTACATTGCCTCAGGATACCCATGTCAGTCAGGCTTGTAGGAGAAATGGAGGGAAACTGACCATCCATAATGCTAGGTCAAATCCTGTTTTCACAGTGGGGAGAAAAAATGGGAGGTGTGTGGTATAACTGGATGCTCTAAACTGTGTCTATACTAATTGGGTGCTCTGTAAGGGTCTATATTAATGGGTGTTCTCTAAATAGCATGAGACTATTGTAGACTGTGGTTTTTTGGACTGCTTAAGGGGCAAAAATGCAGCTGACGTGCTCTGTGAGCAACTAAGCACAATTCAAGGACTTCTTGGACGAATCACAGGCGGCTACTAAGGAAAAATTTATATAATGAAGTTTTGTGTCTATAGCCCTCAATTGTTACCCACACTGTACGGTAGTGTATGATTCATTTATTTGCAGTTTGATAACCGGGTTAGTCCACTAGGCCATAATGAGCCCATTTTCAGTAGAGGCCCGGGGAGAAAACCTCCACAGTAATAGAAAGATTACACATTACAGAAATATTGTAGTATTCAGAACAGTTATACAATTCAGAAGAGTTATACAATTCACATAGAGTTTTACTCACAATGTAATATATACAGAGAATATATAAAATTTGTAGATTTTATACACATTATGATTGAAAGATAAGCTGTTAGTTAATGGTAAGCCTTATTGTTGAGTGTATTATCATAAAAGGATAAGTTTCATGTGAGGAGGTTAGCAGAGGATAGGCAGCAGGAGAACTTCCAGGTAATGGAGAGGTAAGAGTGTAGAGAAGATTTAAAGGTGGCATGGTTGCAGATAGTTCTAAGGGACAGTGGTAGAGCGTTCCACTTTTTGGTGAAGGAGAATGAGAAGATAAGTTGCCCAGGTGGATACTTAGGCTTATACAACAGGACTAGGTTTGTTTTCTCAGATCTAAGGGGCCTACTGGGAATGTAGGAGGTAAAGAGGGAACTAAGGGATGGGCAGTCAGTGGGTTTAAAGATAAGCTTGTGAGTGGTGGTAAGTTGTAAGTAGTCTAGGTAGTTTGGAAGTTCAAGCCAATTTAGATACTGAAGAGCCTTACAATGGTGGGAGGAGTGTTTTGAGCTAGTTGCGAGTTTGGATATCTTGTTGTAGCAGGCTTCCAGTTTGGCTTTTAGGGGAGGATTGGAGGTTGATGAGTATAGATGAAACTGACATGAGAGAGGGGATGAGGTAGTTGGATGCTATTGTTTTTCTAGATGAGTGGGTTAGATAGTGATTGGTTCTGTAGATCAATCCCAGTTTTGATTTTTTTTTTTTTTATATTTTGTTGTATGTGTTTATCAAATTTTACTTGTTCATCTATGACTACTCTGAGGAGTTTTGTGTGGGGTACAATTTCAATTAAAGATTGATTTTGGCTATATATTTTGAAAGTCTCTTTGGGTGATAAGTTAAATTTTGATGAGGTGAAGATCATGATTTGAGTCTCTGACTGCAGAGAAGTGTTTTGTCTTCTTGCATTTTTAACGTGAATATCTGATTGCTTTGTTATATAATGTACATGTTTGTTTACTACTCTGTATAAACATATTTCTCTTGTTTAACTTGTACTACTCTGCATAAAAATACTTTTCTCTTGTTTAACAATGTGGAGCTTTTCTCTCTGGGCCTCCGCTGTAAATGGACCTAGTCCAGTCAGAATTGCCCAGTTAACAAATGTAAAATAAAATAAAATAAATAAATATGCATATACATCCAAATCTCAGTAATGTCATCTAATGTTGATCATTTACATCGGCCTTAACTTAACAGTGCATCTAATGTTATTATATTTATTTGATATTTGTTCACTGGGAAAGATCAAATGGGATAATATCCTATTTTTAGCAGAGGCCCAGGGAGAAAAGTTACACATTGTTATAATATGTTAACAAATAAATAAAGCTATTAGAAAGCCTACGGCAAAAGAATGACTTAAACAAAGTAAAAAAAAAAATCAGCTTCATTTCACACATTGTGAAGTCATACAAACATCGTGCAAATATTTGTACAGCTATAACAAGATGAAAAAGACCATTATCAATAGATAAAGTATTCACAAGTTGTAGTTCACAAAGATGACACTAAACACACTTAAGTACACTCTTTGGAACAGAGATGACTAAATAATTTACTCTAAAAAATATATTTGATCTTTGTCTAAGAAATAGATTTTACCAATTTATTCTCTCTGAACATAGTCAAGGTATGCTGCTTGTAGAAGGAGGGATGGACTAGTTCAGCCTAGAATTATGGGACTTAGTGTAGCAATAGTTATATCACAGTGTTATTATACACATTACAGTCTTCATGTGTGCTATGATATCTTTTTTTTTTGTTTTTTTGTGTGTAAAATACCTTATAGTTTGACTATAGCTTAGCAGCTTGCATTTAATGTACATTTATTTTCAAATCTGGCATATAGTCTAGTGTATCGGGAACAAAGTAAAGACAGTCCAACTATAGAAAGAGTGATTGATAGTGTTATACCAGATATCTCATTAGTGGGCCTGGTTCTTCCAAACATCTGTACATGTAGCAAAAGCAACACTACAGAAGGCATGGAAGGAAAAGAATGCATCTTTGTGGATGATACAAAATATGCAATGGTATTTATAACCAATTAAGTAAAAAAATATGAAAACGTAATGGAAAGGCTAGAGGAACATTCTAAAACAAGACACATTAAATTTACTGTGGAAATGCAAAACAACTTAGCAAATGAGGAGAAAACTGTAGTAATGATAGTTAAAGAGGCTTAAGGTATTCATACCAGGTGATGTGTTAGGTAAATAAGAAATAAAGCAGAGTAGTAAAGAGGCACTTGAACATAGACTAGGTACAGGTGGTGTGGAATAGACTCCCCTTACATGTCAAACAAAGAAATTCCTTGTTAAACTTCATGAGCAGACTTGGTAATTGTGGGATCAAGCTTCTCATCTGGGGCTGAGTGTATAGTATAAGTCTATGAACCTTCAAACACGTGGTATGGAAGGTGGCAGCAAAATCTGTGCACAGTCTTCACCATAAACCACATAGAGAAAGACTAGAATGGTTAAACATGAACAGAGGTGAAGAAAGAGGCAGAAAAGACATAACATAAGAAAATTTAACTACCACAAGGGAACCTTCATAGTACATGCAATAAAGAGATTTCATGATCAGAATATAACATGAGTAATACTCAAGGGTGATCATAGGAGGTTACTAGGCTAGTGCTCCTGAGGCTCCTATAAGCCTAGCCAAGAGTTTAGCCCATGTTTAGACAAATCAGAACCACATGCCCCTTTCCAAAAGGGACACAGGTGGAATCCCAGGGGTATATTTTCTGTTTCCCATCCAATTATCCAGGTTGCAATTAAAAAGGGGTAAAGAGATAATCTACTTGATGTGGAGAGGGAGCCTATTCCATAGATGGGGGAGTCTCTGGGACACAAATACGCACCACCAAGAAGTCTTTTTGATGTCGCAGACCAGCTTGAGGCCATGCATGTGTGATACTTGAGTGGAGCTTCACTTGTGGACATGCAGCAGTCCCATCAAGGTGGGGGTCCGTGATCACCTTGTATGCGAGACACAGGTCACATCTGAGGAGTCTGTATGAAACTGAGTAGAGGGATAGGGCTTTTAGCCTAATTCTGTATGTTAGATGCATGAGGTCCTGGAGTCTCCTGGTGAGGAACCTCTGTAGTCTCTCCAGATGCTGCATATACTTTGCGAAGTACATGCCAAAAGGGGCATTGTACTCAGTAATGGGCCTTATAAAGGAAGAATACAGGGATGTTATGACTTCCTTGTCCCTGTATGAGATACCCTTACTACTTATGAGGTGAGCAATGTAGAAGGCTTTCCATACAGTGGAAGCAACATGGTGGTCAAAAGTCAGGTTGCTATCAACCCAGGTGGCCAAATCCCTCATGACTGATTGAGTGCTTAGGACATTGTTATTAATGTGATAATTTGTGGGGATGTCACTCTCGCCATAGGGGATGATGATGATGCTTTTTTTAGTATTCAGCTTGAGGCTATGTTTCTGACACCAGTCATTTGTCTGAGCGAGACCCTCTTGGTAGATGTCCACATCACTAGAGGAATTGATGACAGCACCCAGCTTGCAGTCCTCTGCAGACTTGGTCAGCCATAACCCACTGGCTTTGCCCTGCATCACAGAAAGGTATATCCCAAATAACAAAGGCTCCAAGACTGAACCCTGGGTACACCACTTGTTACGGGTCTACTGCTTGAGGTGGCTTCCCCTATTTTGACTACATGGGCTCTATCAGTGAACCAGTTTGCTACCCATTTGGTAACATAAAGATTGATGCCTAGTTGAGAGAGTTTATCAATTATGCCCAAGTGGGAAAAAGAGTCAAAGGTTTTGGCCAGGTCAAGGTAGGCGGTGTGCACCATCTTCCCCTCATCCATGGCTTTGGTGACTTTCTCAAAGAAGTCAACCAAATTTAGCAGACATGACCTCTCCTTGAGGAAGACAAACTGCATGGGATCAAGTGTTTGGAGGTTGCCAATGTCCTTGTTAATGAGGTCTGTGATAATCCATTCCATGGCCTTGTAGATCAGGCTAGTTAGGCTGATGGGTCTATAATTTCCCAGATCGGTGGATGCTCTACCTTTGTGGAAAGGGATGACAGTGGATGTCCTCCTCTCAGCTGAGACAAAGCCAGTACTCAGGCTTTGGTTGAATAGTGTGCCTAATGGTGCTGTAAGTTTCTGCCTGAGTTTACATAGGATGCAGACTAGGATGTTATTGGGTCCCATGGAGTCTGTACATTTTGTCTTTGAGAGAGCAGTGATGACTTGTTCCCTAGATATAAGGGGAAGGGGCAGGTACTGGTGATGTCCTGATTTACTGATGGGGAGACTGAGGGGTAAAGTTTTTGCTGAATCTGTCAGCCAGCAAGTTTGCTCTATCTGTGGCATTTGTATATGTGGCGCCCTTGACTACTAGTTTTGAACAGATCTGGGTGCTTCCCTTGAGCTTGCCTCTAGTAGATGTGGCCAATTTGGACTCAAAGTTTGCTTTAGAGGAATTCACCAGTGCTCTTGTTTGCTTGTTCAGGCTAAGGAGACATTGCTTCCAATTGGGCACCTGCTCCTTCTTGGTCTTGGACAACAATTTTTTTTCCTTCTGTTATAGTTTCTTTATTGCAGATGTCCACCAGACACGTTTGCTCTTCCTTGAGGAGGATAATTTAGTCATGTTGGGTATTCCTGATACCATGCATCTATATAAATTCTCATATAGTGCTTTGGTGTAGTTTTGGATATTGGTGCCAGTTCCTACAGAGGGGGAGGGGACTGTGAAGATGTTTATACCATCCCTCAGGAGGCTGTAATCAGCTTTGCAGAAGTTTTTATGTCTGATCCTAGCTAGAGGGAGGTTAGTGGAGATGGTGACTTTGAAAGTCGGATCTTACCAGGGAGGATAATACTATAGGGATGATGCAGTAGTTACTCATGTTGATTAATACCAAGTCCAAGATATTATTACCACTTGTGGGGGTAATGACTAGCTGTTCCAAGGCATTTGAATTGACAAAATCAAGGAATCTCTGGGCATTTGTGTTCTGGCATGAGTAGTTCTTCCAATCTATGTTTGGGAAGTTAAAGTTAACCAGGATCAGGGTAAAGGGTTGAATCTTGATAGATTTAAACAGGTCAAAATTAGTGGTCTGGGCATCTTGAGTCAGATTTGCAGGCCGGCAACTGGCTATGATTTGAATAGTGGTCTTGTCAATGGTTAACTGCACCTTGAGTGTTTCTTGTGCATCATACTGTTTGACCAGCCTGGAGGTGTGTATGTCTTTAATGTATATTGAAACTCCACCTCCTTTGAATATACTGCCCACAGTTTGGGGTCTGAATGTATGATAGGATGAGCAACCAGGTATGGCTGGGGTGCCCCTGCAGCTTTGAACCAGGTTTCTGTGACTGCACAGATGTCAGCATTTTCCAGGGTTAGGAATGCTTGCAATGAGTGACCCCTAGCATTTAGCAGCATGATCTTTAATTTGTGTTCTGTTGAAATGTTTATGTTGGTAGTTTTAATCTCATCACTTTTTCTAAAAAGGCACTTTAGGGGAGGCAAGAGCCTTTGCCAGGATCCTGAAGCCCAGATGAGACAGACGCAAGCCATCTCTGCCAAAGCATTGTGCTCTGTCAATCTTCCAAGGCTGTCAAGTACTGGATCCCCCAGAATGACACCAGAAACTAAGCCAATTGTTAAAGTCAATGATTTTCTGTTTGTATTGAGGCATCATTCCAGGTGACGGCAGAATGCTGCTTAAGGCTAGGGACATACCTGCCTAGGACACATAATCAGCAAGCTCAGTCACATCTCTTTTCATATAGTCCAGAGAGATACATCTCAAGTCATTCACACCAACATGGACTATGACAGAGTAATAACAGTACCTGTTGTTGAGAGACTTGAGTGCGTATGTGACATGGCATATTCTGGCACATGACAGACAACAAACCGTGACTTTCTCCTTATCCAACCTGGTGAGAGGTACATCTGTGTGTCTCACAATAGATTCTCCTATGTCTGATATGTTGGGTTTATGGTGAAGCCTTGGTAGCTGTGAGGCACAAGTGTGTGGACTACCCATGATATGTGGTGTGGGGGGCTGTGAAGATTGCATGAGTTTTTGTTCAGAGGTCTCCTTTGTTTGGGTATGTTTATGTGGAGGGCCTCTGCATATATAAGTGTGTGTTCATAGGGTCATAGGTTGATACTAGGCTATCTGCTCTAGGGCATTTATAAGCCTAGCCAGAGTGTGTTTGGCTTTCGCCACCCTTTTAGATTAGTTGACTGTGCCTCTGTATAGTAGGTCACAGAAGATAGCCCTTTTAAGGTTAGTTTACTGTACCTCTGTCAAGCAGGGACACAGAAGAGATCCCAGGGGTAAACTTATGGTCTCCCATCCACTCATCAAGATTTCTCTTGAAAAGGGTCAGTGAGGGGCTCTGCCTAACATGGATTGGGATTTTGTTCCAGAGTGAGGGGAGCCTCTGGGATATGAATCTGTCCCTCCAGCATGTCCTATGTATTTCTGTGCTGAGGTTCAAGTCCCTGGAGCGTGCAGCTCTAAGGGATTTGGATTTCCTGAGGTGGAGCATGTCCATTAATTCTGGGTTGGGCATGGCTTTATACGTCAGACACAGATCGCCTCTGAGTAGGCGGTACGCAACTGAGTAGAGCTGGAGTTTCTTTAGCCGAACTGCATAGTCCCTTGATCCTCTTGGTGAGGTACTTTTGGGGTCTTTCCAGTTGCTGCAGGTGTCGGGTAAGGTACACCCCAAATGGGGCATTGTATTCAATTATGGGCCTGATAAGTGATGAGTAGAGGGGCACAATGACCTCTCTTGATCTAGATGTGAACCCTTTCGTGATAAGGTGGGCTATATAGAAAGTATTTCTAACCACTTTGGCAACTTGATTGTCAAAGGAGAGATTGCTATCTACTTGGGTCCCCAAGTCCCTAATTACTTCTTCCGTACTTAATGGATTACCACCTATGTGGTAATTTGTGGGCACTTTGTTTTTCCCAAAGGGGATGACTATGCACTTTTTGGCATTTAGCTTTAGGCCATGGCTCTGGCACCAGTTATCCATCTCTGTGAGACCCTTTTGGAGGATGCTTGTGTCAGCTGGAGAGTCGATTATGGCACCCGGTTTGCAGTCATCTGCGAACTTGATCAGCCATAGTCCACCCATGTTAGCCTGTACCTTGGAGAAATATATACTGAACAAGAGAGGTCCCAGGACTGAGCCTTGTGGGACGCCACTTGTAACTGGTTTAGAGTCTGACATGGCACCTGCTATTCTGACCATGTGGGTTTTATCCCTGAGCCAGTTTGCAACCCATCTTGTGACATAGAGGTTGAAATTTAAGCTGGTGAGCTTATTTATGATGTCCAAGTGGGGTATTGTGTCGAAGGCTTTTGCGAGGTCCAGGCAGGCTGTGTGGACTACCTTCCCTTCATCTATGGCTTTGGTAACTGTTTCAAAGAAGTCAACCAGGTTCAAGAGGTAAGATCTACCCTTAACAAAGCCGAATTGGGTAGCATCCAGTGTCTGGAGGTTCCCAATGTCTTTGCTTATGATTTCCATGATGATATGCTTCATAGCTTTGCAGACCAGGCTAGTCAGGCTTATAGGGCGATAGTTTCTGGGGTCCATTGTGGCACCACCTTTGTGGAGCGGGACCACTGTTGCTGTACACCATTCCTTGGGTACATATCCTGTAGTAAGGCTGAGATTGAACAGTGACTTTATATGAGGGTTTAGTTCTTCTTGGAGCTCATGTAAGATGCAACCCGGGACACCATCTGGTCCCATTGATGCTGTGTTTTTTGCTTTGGAGACGGCAGCTCTCACCTGTGCATCTGTGATCTCAGGAAGGCTACACTCTGTTGGGATAGACATTTGCACTTTTGGGGGGAAGGGGGGAGAAGTTTGCACTGAACCTGTCTGCCAGGATGTTGGCAATGTCTGTGGGTTCAGTGTATTTTTTGTCATTTTGCACTAACTCAGAGCATATCTGGGAGTTGCCTGCCAGGTTTCTGACATAACTAAAGAAGGCCTTGTGATTATCTTTAGTGTCTTGTGCAATTTTTCTTTCGAAGCTGGCCTTAGATGATTTTATGAGGGATCGTAGTTTCTTGCTAGTACTGATCAGAGATGCCTTCCCTTTTTGGGATTTTGCTCTATCATGTAGTAGCTTTCTCCTTCTGTTGTATAGCTTATTTATGGCCGGGGTCCACCAGACAGGTCTCCTGCCTTTGGAGGCATGAGCCTTGGTTTTATTTGGGATAGCATGCTTCATGCATTCCTGTAGGTGTCCATAGAATGCTTTTGTAAAGGATTCTACGTTTTGGGCTGTATTTTCCACTGGCCTGGGGGCTTTGAAGGATCCCACCTTGGTTTTGAGAAGTGTGAAGTTTGCTTTTGAGAAGTTCTTCACCATGGTTTCCTTGGCTGGGGGTGGGGACAGAATATGGATGTCCAGTGAGATTAGTTTATGGTCTGATCTTACCAATGAGGGGTATACTTCTGGTGTGGAATATAGAGACCCCATGTTGGTGATGACCAGATCCAATATGTTTTCCCTTCTTGTGGGAGTGGTGACCAGTTGTTCCATAGCATTTGAGTTTATAAATTCTAGGAACCGTTGGGCGAGGGTGTTTGGGCTTGAGTAGTTTTCCCAATCAATATTTGGGTAGTTGAAGTCACCCAATATAATGGTGTTTGGAGAGACCTTCATATTCTCCAGTGTTCTCAGGAAAGCCGAGTGGGGTTCCTGTGTTTGGGAGGGTGGTCTGTAGCAGGCTACAAACTGAAAGGCAGTTTTGCCCATTGTTAGTTGCACATGGATGGCCTCCGATGCTTCGTGCAGTGCCACTAACCTGGAGGTGTGGGTATCTTTGATAAATATGGATACTCCCCCTCCTTTTGTGGTTTGGTCCGAGTTTTGAGGCCGGAAAGCATGGTATGAAGTATAACCTGTTAGTGCTGGGGTGCTCTCGGGAGCCTTGAACCAGGTTTCTGTTACTGCACAGATATCAATATTCTCCATACTGAGGAGAGTCTCGAGTGCGTGCATCTTGAGGTTTAGACTTCTGGCATTGAGCAGCATTACCCTTAGTTTTTTTTTCTTTGCGTTGTCTATGGAGGTTTGTTTGTCTTTTGAGCCTTGCCTAAAAAAGGCACTATGGGGGAGGCAAGAGCCTTTTCCAGTATTCGAAAACCCAGGGGTGACAGGTGCAAGCCATCCCTAGCGAAGCAACGTGGCTTGTCGAGCATGTCATCCCAGGCTGACAGACACTGGATCCCCTTTGAATGACACCAATACTTTAGCCAATTGTTAAAACTGATCATGTTGTCTTTATACTGTGGCATCATTCTTGGTGAGGGCAAGATGCTACTCAAGGTCAGGGTCATACCAGCCTGGGCTACATGATCAGAGAGTTCCTCTATGTCTCTTTTCATGTAGTCCAGGGAGGTACGTCTCAGGTCATTGGGTGTGGGTGGTGTTTGAGGTGTAGTGATTGTGCTGACAACCTTTTTGGTGCCAGATATACTGGTTTTAGGGGGAGGGAGCTTGGACTCTAGGTTACTAATGTAAATGCATTTCTCACAAATTGTGTTCTTAGGTGATAGTAGTAGAAGGTTGTCCATGTATATAAGTCAGCTGCTACAATGTCTCAGGATGCCCATATCAACCAGACTGGCAGGAGAAACTGTAGGACATTTTCCATCCATATTTGTCAGAATCTGAGGAAGAAAGGCCAATGAGAGCTAAGGGGTAGGCCTAAAGACCAAGTGCTTAAAGCAAAAGTAAGAGCTTAGAATAATACTTACACAAGCAATAAACCAGCAGTAATAAATGCAAAAGAAAATATGCAGTTGAACACTTTAGCAAAGCAAGATGAAGTAACAGAGTAGTAAGAAGAAACAAAAATTAGAAAAATATAAGCAGCTGAATAAAGTGCCTTTTTTAATAAAGTAAAAAGGGAGAGAGCAGGAACAGAAGATAATTCAAGGTTAAGGGACTAAGGCATTTGGCCTTCCCAAATGATCTCTGTATTAGGCAGAATGAGTTAAAGAGATGGGACTGGAAAGAATGTCCGCGATCAAACTTACTGAGAGGACTGACAACTGCAAAGGCCACCAGCTTTAAGAACACAACAGCAATAGAGTAGGAGGATGGGAGAAAAAAAGTTTCAGCACAGCTCAGAAAACAAAATTCTGCCAGCAAATATATAAATAATTTAGTCAAGCAAAAATTATGATAGTGGAGAACTCTGAACAGTCAAACTGCCAAAAAATATACTTATCACCTCTATATTTTCAGATTGTTTGAGAAGCACTCTCAGTCAGAACACAAGGAGATTCTAGCAATGCTATGCAGGAATTTACAAAAAGGTAATATTTTTATATAAGCAAGACAAAACCCAATCATTGAGACATTCTGATAACACAAAAGCTGTTAGACCAGTTTTACCGACTTTAAGAACACAACAATAGGGTGGGAGGGTGGAAGAAAAAAAGTTTCAGCACAGATCAGAAAACAAAATTCTGCCAGCAAACAAATAAATACAGTCAAGCAAAAAACAGACAGTGCAGAACTCTGAAAAGTTAAAGTGCCAAAAATATACATATCTGCATTATATTTCTAGATTTTTGAGAAGCACTGTCTGAATACAAGGAGATTCTAGCAGTAATATGGAGAAGGTTACAAAATGTAATATTTTTTGCCTGCAAGACAAAAACCAAGGTTTGAGATGATCAGATAACACAAAAGCTGTTAGACCAGTTCTGCCAACTTTAAGAACATAATAGCACTACGGTGGGAGGAAGGAAGAAAAAAAGTTTCAGAAGAGTTCAGAAAACATTCTGCCAGCAGATATATAAATAATTCAGTCAAGCAAAAAGAAAGGCAATCCAGAACTCTGGACAGTTAAAGTGTCAAAAATATACTTATCAGCTCTATATTCCAGACTGTTTGACAAACACTCTCAGTCAGACAAGAAGGGGATTCTAGCAATGGTATGCAGGAATTTACAAAAAGGGAATATTTCTATGGCAGCAAGACAAAAGTCAAGCCTTGAGATAATCAGATAACACAAAAGCTGTCAGACCAGTATTACCAACTTTAACAACACAACAGCAATAGGGTGCAAGGGTGGGAGAAAAAAAGTTTCAGCACAGATCAGAAAACAAAATTCTGCCAGCAAATGTATAAATAATTTAGTCAAGCAAAAATAAAAAGAGTTTAGAACGTTGAGCATTTAACGTGCCAAAAAGTAACATATCAGCTCTATATGTCCAGATATTTGAGAAGCACTCTCAGTCAGAACACAAGCAGATTCTAGGAATAATATGCAGGGAGTTGCAAAAAGGTAATATTTTATACCAGCAAGACAAAAGCCAGGCCTTGAGACAAACAGATAACACAAAATCTGTTAGACCAATTTTACCAGCTTTAAGAACACAACAGCAATATGGTGGGAGATAAAAGGTTTCAGCACAGATAAGAAAAGAAAATTCTACCAGAAAATATATAAATAATTCAGTCAAGCAAAAATAAAGGCAGTGCAGAACTGTGAACAGCTAAAGTGCAAAAAATATATACTTAGCAGCTCTATATTTTCAGATTGTTTGAGAAGCACTCTCAGTCAGACCACAAGGAGATTCTAGCAATGATATGCAGGAATTTACAAAAAGATAGTATTTTTATAACAGCAAGACAAAAGCCAAGCCTTGAGACAATCTGATAACTCTGAAGCTGTTAGACCAGGTCTACCAACATAAAGAATACAGCAACAATAGGTTGGGAGGGTGGGAGAAAAGAAGATTCAGCACAGATCAGAAAACAAAATTCTGACAGCAAATATATAAATAATTCAGTCAAGCAAAAATAAAGACAGTGCAGAACTCTGAACAGTTAAAGTGCCAAAAATATACTTATTGCCTCTATATTTCCAGAGTGTTTGAGAAGCACCCTCAGTCAAAACACAAGGAGGGTCTAGCAATGGTATGTAGGGATTTAGAAAACAGAAATATTTTTATACCAATAAGACAAAAGCCAAGCCTTGAGACAGTCAGATGACACAAAAGCTGTTAGACCAGTTTTACCAACTTTAAGAACACAACAGCAATAGGGTGAGAGAAAAAAAGTTTTAGCACAGATCAGAAAACAAAAATCTGCCAGCAGACATATAATTAACTCAGTCAAACTAAAATAAAGACAGTGCAGGATTCTCAACAGGTAAAGTGCTAAACAATATACTTATCAGCTTTATATTTCCATATTTTAAGAAACACTCAGTCAGAACACAAGGAGATTCTAGCAATGACATGTAGGAATTTACAAAAAGATAATATTTTTACTCCAGCAAGACAAAAGCCAAGCCTTGAGACAATCAGATAACACAAAAGCTGTTAAACCAGTTTTACCAACTTTAAGAACACAACAGCAGTAGGGTGGGAGAAAAATATTTCAGCACAGCTAAGAAAACAAAATCCTATGCAATCCCTCCACACCACATACTCCAGAGACCTCAACCTCATTATCACAATCAACAGAACTTGCTGGAGGGGCAGGTTCATAACACAGAGACTACCCATGCTCTGGAATAGACTTCCCATACATATCAAGCAGAGCACCTCACTGGCCCTCTTCAAAAGAAATCTTGATGAGTGGATGGGAAATAGAAAGATCAACCCAGGGATCACTCCAGTAGCTCTACTTGATGGGAATTAACATTGGGCAGCATGATGCCAGGGCACTTCTATGGGCTAGGCTTGTAAAGGCTGCAGGGCCATTAGCTTAGTACACACCTATGAACCTGAATTTATAGATAATTCAGTGAATCAAAAAAAGGCAGTGCAGAACTCTGAACAGTTAAAGTGCTAAATAATATACTTATGAGCTTTATATTGCCAGACTGTTTGAGAACCACTATGTTAGAACACAAGGAGTGTCTAGCAATGGTATGCAGAGATTTACAAAATGGTAATATTTGTATACAAGCAAGACAAAAGACAAGCCTTGGGACAATCAGATAATGCAACAACCTTTAGATCAGGTTTACCAGAGTTAAGAACACAACAGCAGTAGGGTTGAAGGGTGGGAGAAAAAAAAGGTTCAGCACAGATCAGAAAACAAAAATCTGCCTGCAAATAAATAAATAATTCAGTCAAGCAAAAATAAAGACAGTGCAGAACTCTGAACAGTTAAAGTACCAAAAAATTTACTTACCTTTATATTTCCAGATTTTTTTCAGAACCACTCAGTCAAAACACAAGGAGCTTGTAGCAATGATAAGCAGGAATTTACAAAATGGTAATATCTTTATACCAGCACGACAAAAGCCAAGCCTTGAGACAGTCAGATAATATAGAAGCTGTTAGACCATTTTATCACCTTTAAGAACACAACAACATTAGGGTGGGATGGTGGTAGAAAAAAAGTTTTAGGACAGATGAGAAAACAAAAATTCTGCCAGCAAATATATAAATAATTCAGTCAAGCAAAAATAAAAACAGTGCAATACTCTCAACAGTTAAAGTGCTTAACAGTATACTTCTCAGCTTTATATTTCCATATTTTTGAGAAGCACTCTCATTCAGTCAGAACACAAGCAGATTCTAGCAATAATATGCAGGGATTTACAAAAAGGTAATATTTTTATAACAGCAAGACAAAATCCAGGCCTTGAGACAAACAGATAACACAAAAGCTGTTAGACCAGTTTTACCAACTTTAAGAACACAAAAGCAATAGGGTGAGATGGTGGGAGAAAAAAAAGATTCAGCACAGATTAGAAAACAAAATTCTGCCAGCAAATGTATAAATAATCCAGTCAAGCAAAAATAAAAATAGTGTAGAACTCTGACCATTTGAAATGCCAAAAAGTATACTTATCAGCTTTATATTTCCAGATTTTTGAGAAGCTCTCTCAGTCAGAACACAAGCATATTCTAGCAATGAAATGAAGGAATTTACAAAATTATAATATTTTTTGCCAGCAAGACAAATGTTAAACCTTGAGGTAATCAGATAACCAAAAGCTGTTAGATTAGTTCTACCAACGTTAAGAACATAACAACAGTAGGTTGGGAGGGTGTGAGAAAAAAAGTTTCAGCACAGATAAAAAAACAAAATTCTGCCAGCAAATAAATAAATAATACAGTCAAGCAAAAAATAAAGACACTGCAGAGCTTTGAAAAGTTAAAGTGCCAAAAATATACTTATCTGCTTTATATTTCCAGATTTTTGAGAAACACTCTCAGTCTGAATACAAGGAAATTCTAGCAATGATATGCAGGATTTACAAAAAGGTATTTTTTTTCCAGCAAGACAAAAGCCAAGCCTAGAGACAGTCAGATAACACAAAAGCTGTTAGACCAGTTCTACCAACTATAAGAACACAACAGCAATAAGGTAGGAGAAAAAATTTCCAGCTCAGATCAGAAAAGAAAATTCTTCCACCAAATCTATAAATAATCCAGTCAAGCAAAAATAAAGGCAGTGCAGATATCTGAACAGTTAAAGTGCAAAAAATATACTTATCAGCTCTATATTTCCAGATTGTTTGAGAAGGACTCTCAGTCAGAACACAAGTAGAGTCTAGCAATGATATGCAATAATTTACAAAAAGGTAATATTTTTATACCAGCAAGACAAAAGCCAAGCACTGAGACAATCAGATAACAGAAACACTGATAGACAAGTTTTACCAACTTTAAGAACACAACAGCAGTAGGGTTGGAGAAACATTTTCATCACAGATCAGTATCAAATTCACCCAGCAAATATATAAATATTTCAGTCAAACAAAAATAAAGACAGTGCAGAACTCTCAACAGTTAACGGGCCAAAAAAATATACTTATCAGCTCCATATTTCCAGATTCTTTGAGAACCACTGTCAGTCAGAACACAAGGAAATATTAGCAATGATAAGCAGGGATTTACAAAAAAGGTAAATTTTTAATACCAGCAAGACAAAAGCCAAGCCTATAGACAGTCAGACAACACAAAAGCTGTTAGACCGGTTTTATCAACTTTAAGAATACAACAGCAATAGCGATGGAGAAAAAAGTTTCAACACAGGTCAGAAAACAAAATTCTGCCAGCAAATATATAAATAATTTAGTCAAGCAAAAATAGAGGCAGTGCAGAACTCTGAACAGTTAAAGTGCAAAAAAATATACTTATCAGGACTCTATTTCCAGAATGATTGACAAGCACTCTCAGTCAGACTACAAGGAGATTCTAGCAATGATATGCAGGAATTTAGAAAAAGGTAATATTTTTATACCAACAAGACAAAAGCCAAGGCTTGAGACAATCAGATAACACAAAAGATGTTATACTAGTTTTACCAACTTTAAGAACACAACACAATTTGGTGGGAAGGAGGAAGAAAAGTAATTTCAGCAGAGATTAGAAATCAAAACTCAGACTTGGCCGTATACTAAAGCTCAAAGTCTTCCACTTGGCTAGTGGCTGAATCCCTATCCCATGATGCACTGGTGTGCTTCCCCATATCTCGTTTGCCGAGATGCAACTCGTAGATCTCCATTTTGGCTGTGGCTGTTTACTTTTTTCGAATTTTTCTACTACTTAACTCTCCCTTTAGCTATTATATTTAGTGTTAGTTAAGTTGATCGCCTGTTGTATTGGATAGTTTCCTCTCCATGAGGAGTTGGTAACCATTGTTTTTGCTTAGTTGTTGTGCCGTCACCATTCTCATCAGGCCTTTCCCCATCCCATGTTTAATTGTCATTATTTGTGGTATTTTTTGTAATCTGTAGAGGGACACAAGCCCATTTAAGTTAGAGGGCATTAGTCTTTCCCTTCTCTGAGTGTGTTGTTACCATTACCATGTGTTGTGTTTAGTCTTTTTTTGACGCTTTCACCTTTTATACATATACAGATAGACTCTACATTACTGTGTGCTGTGCTTGACATAATTCTTAGAGTAGATACATAGTTTCTTTCTCTACTGTGTGCTTTGTGGAAATTTTGATATAGATAGTTTTTCTTAATGTGTGCCTTTTCTAGGAATACTTATATAGTTTTTTTACTGTGTGTGGTGTTTAAAAAGTAAAAAGTTTTTTTCCAGATATAACTGTTACTGTAGTTTTTTGTGACTAGGTGTATTTGATATACCTTATTGCTCTATCAAAATGTCTAAGGAGCAAACTAAAGAAGCAAGACCATATGGCTTTAAAAAATGCCAGAAATATTCTCAAAAAATATCCTTAATGGACGGACACAATGTCTGTGTCTACTGAATTGGTGCGATGCACCTTCAAGAAACCTGCAGCATATGCCACTCATTTAGTGCTAGAGTTCTTCTTGAGAGAAAAAGTAAATTAATTTTAAGAGGACTCTTAAAGGTGCCTTTTGGAACCAGTCCCTCGGAGGCCCAACAAATTTATTACAACCCTGACAGATAAACAATTCCTTACTAAGGCCATCCCTGTAGATGCTATGGTAGTGGCAGCAGCCACCAAGAAGGAACTTGCCAAGACATCCTCAGCTGTCCATCCACCAAACAGGGAGCCTCATACAATGGACAGATATGGGAAGTGTTTCTTTTCTTCAGGGGCATTCACCCTCAGATAGCTGAATTACATGGCACACTTCACCAGACTTCAGAGAGATCTCCTGAAAGACCTAGGGGATACTCTTCAAGGTTCATTAGCTGCAGGGGTCACAGATAAAGTGGCTTCACAGCTTTCTACCTTTAATTCTGAGACTCATATCATATGCAGCAGATGGAGCAAGCATAGCAGCGGGTTCAGGAGTTGCCCTAAGGAGACACAACTGGATGCATTTGTGTAACTTTGTGGAACACTTTAAGTCTAGCTTGGTCAGTGCCCCATTTGATGGTTCCTCACTCTTTGGACCAAAGGTCAAGGATACACTCACCAGGTGCGAGCAGGAAGGGAAGACTCTCTGCTGTTGGAGTACATTTTTCCATCCCTTGTAGACCTTATCCTAAAGGCCAGAAAGGGAGGGAAATGTGGTTCAAAAAATCCCAGGGAGCTTTCCAGGACACACGATGTGAACCCTTCTTCAGGGGCAGAGGGGGAGGTAATAATGGCAAATTCCACCCTCATGGCAGAGGGGGGTCTGCAGAACCAGGTCGATCACAATTCCTTTTGTGGCAGACCCTTCCAGCACTCCTGAAGGGAGGCCCACTGAGAATAATATCCAGAAGCTACTCCATACCCTTTGCATTTCCCACCCCAACTTCAAAAAGCATCCCAGACATTCCCCCTAGTCAAAGGGGATCAAGCACAAAAAGACATTTAAAATCTGCTAGACAAAAGAGTCATCCAATCAGTCCACACAGACCAGGGAGGATCAGGAACTTATTCAAGATTCTTTTTAGTGCCAAAAAGAACAGCGGACTGGAGACTATCTTGGATCTCAGCAATCTAAACAAATCATTGAAAAAGACAAAGTTCTGGATGGTTACATTGTTGATAATCCCTGTTCTGGGGCAAGACAACTGGATGTGCTCTATGGACCTCCAGGATGCATACTACCACATAAAAATGAACAGACCATCAAGGAGTCATCTGTGCTTCTGACTGGGAGCTAGTCATTACCAATTTTGGGCTCTGCCCTTTGGACTCACTACAGCCTCCAGGGTGTGCACCAAATGCATAGCAGTGGTTATGGCTCACCTGAGGCATCTAGGATTCCAGGTGTTTCCATACCTAGATGACTGGCTCCTAACTACCACCGCCAAGCATTTACTTCAGAAAGGAAGAGACACCAACTTACATCTCTGCTCTCAGTTAGGCATTAAGATAAATTGAGAAAAATCTGCCTTGTTGCCATCTCAACACATCGTCTATATAAAAGCACATATAGACACAGTCACCATGATATCAAGATTACCAGCACAAAGAGTCCAGCTACTAAGACAAGTTACAACTCTTATGTTGAAGAACTGGGTAAAAGCAAAAACAGTCCTACAAGTCCTGGGCACCATGGCAGCAGTGATAACTTTAGTTCCCTTAGCTCACATGCACATGAGAATTCTTCAGTGGCTCCTATTCACCCAATGGTCACTACAGGATCTGCCTACATCACACCAGATCAGGATTATGCAGTCTTGCAAGAAGGACCTCAGTTTGGTGGCTTCTTTCCAATCATGTGACAGTAGGTCGTCCTTTTCTTCCACAACAACCAGTAGCCATGGTGACCACGGACACCTCCCAGATAGGGTGGAGGGCATTATCTGGGAAGGACACTCCAAGGCACCTGGCAGAACCATGAGGCTCATCTGCACATCAATGTTCTACAGATGGGAGCGGTGCTGTTAGCGCTGCAAGCATTTCAGGGCTCTCTTCCACTAGGAACGATCACAATTTAGACAGACATGTCAGTGGTCTGGTACATAAGCAAGGAGGAACCAGATCTTACCCCATTTGTCAAGAGGCACTTTGAGCTTGGCAATGGGTGACGTCTACCCAAGACTTTTTAGTGGCAATGCACATCCCAGGGAAATCCAGCGTGATAGCAGAAAAACTAAGCAGAGCAATTCTCATGCCTTACGAGTGGTTCTTGAAACAGGACATGGAGAAAATCTTCTGAAAAGGGGCCAGCCTTGCTGTGACCTGTTCACTTACCCATAAACACAAAATGCAGCAACTATCTTGTCCTAGTCCCCCTACGGGGAGTCAACAAGGGACGCACTGGTGCATGATTGGCCCTCGAGACTACTCTGTGCCTTCTCCCCTTTCCTCTGATACCCATACAGAAAGCCAAGTTCTTGGGAAGCAGGATGATCCTTATTGCACTGTACTGGCCTCATCATATTTGGTTTCCTTTTCTTTGGCCTCATCTTCAAGAGAATCCGTGGGTTCTGGACCCAGTTCCAGACCTTCTAACTCATACGTCAGGAACGCTTCATCCATCCCTCCACACCCTTAAGTGGACAGCTTAGCTGCTCCAGTTCCCAAGATAGTCAGGCTTCCTACCCTCTCCCCAGCAGTAAAGCACATTCTAATGACTTCATATAAGGCATCATCCAGGAAGTTATATCTTAATAAATGGAGGAGGTTCTCCACTTGGGCCTCAAACAGAGATATCAATCCTTTTTCCGCTCTGATTAGTGTCATCCTTGAGTTCCTAGCAGAAATATTTCAGGAAGGTTCAGCTGCAGTGACTATTATAGTTCAACTAGCTGCAATTTCCAGTTTCCATACAAGTGACCTATCTTCAAATCTGATGTCTAATGCTTTATGTAAAGCCTTTTTGAAGGGCACTTGCTTACTAAGACCACCAATTAAAGATCCCCTTCCACCTTGGGACCTACATTTTGTGTTGTGTCATCTGAGTCTTCCTCCATTTGAGCTGGCATCCACATATGATATGAAATTCTTATCATGGAAGACAGCCCTACTAGTTGCTATAACCTATTCAAGAAGAGTTTCAGAGCTTCAGGCTTTATCTGCTAGGCACCCTTATATGATCTTTCATAGGGACAGAGTGTCTCTTTGGACCAATCCTTCCTTCCTACCAAAGGTATGCTCGGAAACAAACCTTAATCAATCTATTGAGCTGCCAGTTTTCTTTCCAAATCATGGCAACAAAGCAGAATACTCCCTCAATCAACTGGATGTACATATACAACTATGTTTCTATTTACACAGAATGAAAGTTTTCAGAAAATCTGATCAACTGTTCATAGCTTTTTCAGAAGCTAAGAAAGGTGACCCTGCTCCTAAGGCACCATTTCTAAATGGCTTTCAGATTGTATCAGATTTATCTATAAGACTAACTAATAGACAGCTGCCTTTCAGAGTCAAAGGTCACTACACAAGGTCCATTGCAGCATCATCCGCTTATCAGGCTAGACTACCACTGGATAATATTTGTGCTCTGCAATGTGGGCTAGGCCTCATACCTTTATTACTCATTACAAAGTAGACATGGCCTCCATGGACAGAGCTTCCTTCGGTTCCACTGTTCTGAAGAACATACTCCCATGAGCTGCCCAGGAAATTTGGTGTTAGGGACACTGTCCCAACCAGTAAGAATGAAAGCAAGATAGGACAATATAACATAAAGAAGTTAGGTACTCACCATAACATTACATGTTTGTTGTCCATCTTGCCTTCATTCTTACATCCCTCCCACCTTCCCCCAGCCCACAGCTTCTGGAAGACTGAGAGAAATTTAACTACCTTGTTCTGAGGAAATTTTATGACTTTCATTATGCTTATTCTGTTTTCTCTATTGTGTGTCTGGAAAATGGTATAATTGTTAGCAAACAAGATCTGGGGAAGCACACCAGTGCATCACAGGATAGGGATTCAGCCATAAGCCAAGTAGAAGACAGCATACGGCCGAGTCAGAAACAAGGATCACTTCTAAACACAACCAGTAAAAATGAAGGCAAGATAAGACAACATAACATTAAAGGAAATGTAGAAATCTGAACAGTTAAAGAGCCAAAAAATATACTTATCAGCTTTATATTTCCAGTTTGAGAAGAGCTCTCAGTTAGAACACAAAGAGATTCTAGCAGTGACATGCAGGGATTTACAAAAAGGTAATATTTTTATACCAGCAAGACAGAAGCCAACCCATGAGATAATCAGATAATAAAAAAACTTTAAGTTTTACCATCTTTAAGAAAACAACAGCAGTAGGGAGGGAGAAAAATGTTTCAGCACAGATTAGCAAACAAAAGTCTGCCACTGAATATATAAACAATCCAGTCAAGCAAAAAGAAAAGTGCAGAACTCTGAACAATTAAAGTGCCAAAAATATACTTATCAGCTCTGCATTTCCAGATTGTTTGAGAACCACTCTCAGTAAAAACACAAGGAGATTTTAGCAATGATAAACAGGGATTTATAAAATGGTAATATTTTTATACCAGTAAGACAAAAGCCAGGCCTTGACACAAACAGATAACACAAAACCTGTTAGACCAATTTTACCAACTTTGAGAACACAACAGTAGTAGGGTGGGAGAAAAAAAGTTTAAGCACAGATCAGAAAACAACATTCTGCCAGCAAATAAATAAATAATTCAGTCAAGCAAAAATAAACACAATGCAGAACTCTGAACAGTTAAAGTGCCAAAAAATATACTTATCAGTTGAATATTTCCAGATTGCTTGAGAAGCACTCTCAGTCAGAACACAAGGGGCTAGATTCATGAAGGCTTGCACGGAGTCTAAGAGTAGTGTAAGATGTCAGACAGGCAATATGTCTGCCGAGCGATTCAGCAATAGCAGGCAGGGGCGTGCATGAGAGCTCCTAAAACTACTCTTGCACGGACAGTGTTATGGTATGCAAATTACCTCATTTGCTGCTGAAATGTATGCAAATGAGGTAAATTTGCGATCCAGGAACCACTAACCTGTCCGTGGAAGAGCAGTGTTATTTGCAGAAATGTACTCCGTTGGTAATGGAGTACCATTCTGCAAATAGCTAAACGGAGCTATAACAGCTCCAAATAAAGGATGCATCCAGTTGAGGAAGCATGCCAATGGCCAAATATAAGGCCATTGGCATTTTTATAGGTTGAAAATTAATAAAAAGTCATTTTTATTTTTTTCCCCCGATCTCCGAGGTTTAAGAATAGCGCAGCGCGGTGCTTTAAAAACCAGAAAATAATTAAAAAATAGCCAAAAATAGGCATGTTTAATAAAAAGATTATTCTGCCATGCAGGTGAATGGCAGGCTGAAGACAACATGGCTACTGAGTAGTGGTTGCTAAGGGGGGAAGCTCAGTTTGAGAGATGCAACCAAGCATTAGTAGGCAATCCTACGCAAATGAGGATAAGGATAGTGAATCCCAATTTTCCCTGGCATGTGAGCCATGTCCCTAGAGTGTAAGTGTAGGAGTAGGGGAGTAGTAGAGTAGAAGATAGGTGACATCATGAGGGGGTATGTCTGAAAGACTGTAAGCTTATTGGAGCAGAGTGGCTTGTGTTTGACATGAGTTGCTCAGGATTGCAAAAGGCGTGTCTACAGTTGTCCTAGCTGAAACCCAGAAACCGAAGGTGTACGCCGTGGATATATCTGAACTTTCTTGCAAACGTGCTTACACCGTGTCCGCACCTGTAAGCCTTTGTGCGCGCATGTGCACCTGTCTAAGCCTGTGTAAGCCTGTGTGCACGCGTGTGCGCTCATGTGCGCGTTTGCGCTTGTTTGTGCGGCGCTGCCCCTTGTGGAAACAGAAAGGGAAAAGGAAGGAAAAGAAGTAGTAGGAAGTTAACCAAGGAGAACTAGCAGAGCTGCCAGGTGAAATAAATCATAATCAGCCAATTACACAGGCAGTACACTAGCCCAGCCCAGCCCTTAAAACTCTGCAAACAACATTCCTCCATGTTTTTCTCAAAAACACTGCAACACTGCAGTATACAAAGAGTGAAAACTTAAAAAGCTTAACTCTGACAAAAAAATGTTAGGGGCTGCCATTGCTATTATAAGCCAACATGTGTAAGATGCTGAGGGTGTTGCCATTGCGAATGCTGCTGAGCAACCCACAGTGAGGAGATGGAGAAGAGTGTACAGACCCAGAGTAACCTACCAGGGGCTACATGAGCTGGAGATAGTGGAGCACTATAGAGTGGACAGAGACCTCCTGCAGCAAATTTTTGAGCTGTGCAGGCCACGCCTCACACACACAACCAACAGAGGGGAACCCATCCCATTGGAAACCAAGGTATGTGTTGGCCTAAGAATACTAGAAACAGGTACCTTCCAGAGACCAACTGGTGATATGATGGGGATTTTACAGGCATCAGCATCCAGGGTACTGCATCAGTTCCTGAATGCCATGTCAGCACATGTCAGTGATCATGTATATTTCCCCAATTCCTGTGAGGCATTGGCCAGCAATATGCATCTTTTCCAGCAAATAGCAGAATACCCTGAGGTAGTGGGTGCAATAGACTGCACGCACATACACATCAAATCACCAGCCGGTGAGCAGGGTAGGGCCTACATCAACCGCAAGGGCTTCCCCTCCATCAACTGCCAGGTCATGTGCGATGCCCAGGGCATAATACTGAATGTGTGTGCTGGCTGCCCTGGAAGCTACCACGATTCCCATATCTGGCATCTGTCGCAGCTGTACCAGACATTTGCCAATGGGGACATCCCTGACGGTCACCTAGTGGGGGATGCTGGATATGCACTGGAGCCATGGCTGATGACACCCATCAGAAACGCACACACACCTGAACAAGAACTCCATAATGAGGCACACGCACAAACACGAAATGTAATCGAGCATGTGTTTGGGATGCTCAAGTCACGGTTCTGGTGCCTGGACACATCTGGTGGAGCCTTGCAGTACTCACCAACTACATGTACCCAAATTGTCATTGCATGTGCCATGCTACACAATATGATCCTGCGAAAACAGCTGCAGCAGGAACAGCATGGGGCAGGGCCAAACAGCCCCCCACCACTGCCAAGGCAATCACAGGCAGAGCATAACTCAGAGGAGGAACAACCTGAGCCTGCCCCAGTAGGCAGAAGGAGGCATGCCCAGTATGCCTTGGCCTTGGCAAAGAGGCAACGCATAGCACATACACTGGCTCAGTAGGAACCCTGGAAATGATACCGCTCTCTGATTCGCACATAAAATAAAAGGGATGCCTAACTTGACACTAACTGTTTTCAAACATGTATAGGGAGTGTACTATGTGCATCCAACATAGGCAGCCCTGCAGCATCACCTGAGGCATGATTGCCATGTTTTAAGCAATATAAAGCAGTGCTAAGCAGCTTAGGTTCATAGGTTCATAGGTTCATACTAGGCTATCTGCCCTGGGGCATTTATAAGCCTAGCCCGATTGTGTTTGGCTTACGCCACCCCTTGATTTGAGTATACTGTGCCCTTTTTAAAGTTTAGTTTACTATGCCTCTGTCTAATAGCGACATGGAAGTAATCCCCGGGACAAACCTACGATCCCCCATCCACTCATCAAGATTCTTCTTGAAGAGATTCAGTGAGGTGCTCTGCCTAACATGAATTGGAATTCTATTCCAGAGCGAAGGGAGCCTCTGGGTTATGAATCTGTCCCTCCAGCATGTTCTATTTATTTCTGTGATGAGGTTCAAGTCCCTCGAGCACATGGCTCTAAGGGATTTAGATTTACTGAGGTGGAGCATGTCCATTAATTCTGGGTTGGACATAGCTTTATATGTCAGGCATAGATCGCCTCAAAGTAGGCGGTATGCAACTGAGTAGAGCTGGAGTTTTTTTAATCGAGCAGCATATAGCATCTGTTTGAGTCCCTTGATCCTCCTGGTGAGGTACATTTGGGGTCTTTCTAATTGCTGCAGGTGTCGGGTAAGGTACATCCCAAAGGGGGCATTGTATTCTATGATGGGCCTGATGAGGGATGAATAAAGGGGCACAATTACCTCTCTTGATCTAGATGTGAATCCTTTCATGATGAGGTGGGCTATGTAGAAGGTCTTTCTAACCACTTTGGCAATGTGGTTGTCAAAGAAGAGATTGCTATCAGCTTGGGTCCCCAGATCCCTAATTACTTTCTCTGTACTTAATGGGTTACCACCTATGTGGTAATTTATGGGCACATTGTTTTTGCCAAAGCATATGACTATACACTTTTTGGCATTTAACTTTAGACCATGGCTCTGGCACCAGTTATCCGTCTCTGCGAGACCTTTTTGAAGGATGTTTGTGTCAGCTGGAGAGTCAATTATGGCGCCCAGTTTGCAGTCATCTGCGAACTTGGTGAGCCATAGTCCTCCCACGTTGGCCTGTACCTCAGAAAAGTAAATACCGAACAAGAGAGGTCCCAGGACAGAACCTTGTGGGATGCCACTTGTGACCAGTTTCGAGTCTGACATGGCTCCAGCAACTCTGACTCTGTGGGTTCTGTCTTTGAGCCAGTTTGCGACCCATCTTGTGACATAGGGGTTTATATTTAGGCTGGATAGCTTATCTATGATGCCCGAGTGGGGTATTGTGTCAAATGCCTTTGCGAGGTCCAGATAGGCTGTGTGGACTACCTTCCCTTCATCTATGGCCTTGGTGACTGTTTCGAAGAAGTCGACCAGGTTCAAAAGGCAGGATCTGCCCTTGACAAAGCCAAATTGGGTAGGATCTAGTGTCTGTAGGTCCCCAATGTCTTTGTTTATGAGTTTCATGATGATCCTCTCCATAGCCTTGCATACTAGGCTAGTCAGGCTTATGGGGCGATAGTTTCCAGGGTCCGCAGAGGCGCCACCTTTGTGGAGTGGGACCACTGTTGCTGTACGCCATTCTTTGGGCACATATCCTGTAGTGAGGCTGAGATTGTACAGCAGTTTTACTTGAGGGATTAGTTCTTGTTGGAGTCCATGTAGGACGCAACCCGGGACGCCATCTGGTCTCATGGAAGCAGTGTTTTTTGCTTTGGAGAGGGCGGCCTTCAGCTGAGCATCAGAGATGTTTGGGAGGCTGCACTCTGCCGGGATAGATACTTGCCCTTTTAGGGGGGAGGGGGTGGAGAAGTTTGCACTGAACCTGTCTGCCAGGATATTGTCGATGTCTGTGGGTTCAGTGTATTTTTTGTCATTTAGAATCAACTCAGAACAAGTCTGGGAGTTGCATCCCAGGTTCCTAACATAACTGAAAAAAGCCTTACGATTGTCTTTAGTGTCCTGTGCAATTTTTCTCTCGAAGCTGGCCTTGGAGGATTTTATGAGGGATCGTAATTTTTTGCTAGTGCTGATCAGAGATGCCTTCCCTTTTAGGGATTTTGCTCTATCATGTAGTAGCTTCCTCCTTCTGTTGTACAGTTTATTTATGGCTGGGGTCCACCAGACTGGTCGCCTGCCTTTGGATGATTGGGTCTTGATTTTGTTTGGGATAGCATGATCCATGCATTCCTGGAGATGTCCGTAGAATGCGTTTATATAGGATTCTGCAGTTTGGGCCATAGTTTCCACTGGCCCTGGGGCCTTGAAGGATTCCACTTCAGTTTTGAGAAGTGTGAAGTTCGCTTTTGAGAAGTTTTTCACTGTGGTTTTCTGGGCTGGGGGTGGGATGTGGATATCCAGTGAAATTAATTTATGGTCTGATCTTACCAATGAGGGATATACTTCTGGTATGGAGTATAGAGTCCCCATGTTGGTAATGATCAGATCTAGTATGTTTTCCCCTCTTGTGGGAGTGGTGACTAGTTGTTCCATAGCATTTGAGTTTATAAATTCCAGGAACCTTTGGGCTAAGGTGCTGGGGCTTGAGTAATGCTCCCAGTCTATGTTTGGGTAGTTGAAGTCACCCAATATAATGGTGTTCGGAGAGATCTTAGTGTTCTCCAATGTTTTCAGGAAAGCTGAGTGGGATTCTTGACTTTGAGAGGTGGTCTGTAGGATGCTATAAACTGAAAAGCAGTCTTGCCCACTGTCAGTTGCACATGGATGGTCTCCGATACTTCATGCACTGCCACTAACCTGGAGGTGTGGATATCCTTGATAAATATGGAAACTCCCCCTCCTTTTGTGGTTTGGTCCAGGTTTTGGGGCCGAAAAGCATGATATGAGGTATAACCTGGTAGTGCTGGGGTGCTCTCTGGAGCCTTGAGCCAGGTTTCTGTCACTGCACAGATATCGATGTTCTCCATACTGAGGAGAGCTTCAAGTGCATGCATCTTGAGGTTAAGACTTCTGGCGTTTAGCAGCATTACCCTTAGTTTCTTTTTCCTTGTGCTGTCTATGGAGGTGGGTTTGACTTTTGAGCCTTGCCTAAAAAAGGCACTATGGGGGTGGCAAGAGCCTTTGCCAATATCCGAAAGCCCATGGGTGACAGGTGCAAGCCATCCCTAGTGAAGCAACGTGGCTTGTCGAGCATGTCATCCCAGGCTGACAGACACTGGATCCCCTTTGAATGACACCAAAATTTTAGCCAATTGTTAAAATCAATCATTTTACCACTATTTAGTATATGTAAACAAAATTGCCCGCGCTAACTAGCACAACGTCGGGCAACGTTGAGCAATGTTGGGCAAGGTTGGGCAAAGTTGAGCAAAATCAGGTAAACATGCTCATGTTTGCTTTACTGTTCCTTAAGCAGTCTGGTCTGCCCAGCATGAAAATAAAAAGAAGTGACAGGGCTCAAACCCAGGATACTGTGCACTATAGTCGCAGTACTGAACCACTAAGCCATGACAGCATTTCAGTGGCACAGACACAGCAGGACAATTGTACACTAATGCAAACACAAAGAAATGCTGTATCATGCCCCTAAAGAAGCATATGGGTAACCTCCCCCCACAGGCCTATGCAGACAGAGAACAGCAGGCCAGCCGGTGTGATGTGGGTTGGGTAGGCTATGAAGTCGCAATCTAATATACGTGACACTGGACGCTAAGATCATTTGTACAGTAGTATGCCTCAAGCCAGTATGATAGGCAACAGTACAGACTGAAATGATGTACCTTACATAGCAGTGCAGGCCTAGCAAATGTGTATAAGTGTCAGGTGAACCCCTCATCCTATGTACACCCACAGTAACAATCAGGTGTGCCCCCGGGTAGAAATGTACAAAGAATAGCTGTACCCCCTGTATGTAGAAATGTTGATAAATCTATGTAAAGTGTCTCATGGAAGCCCTGCAGGCTCAGCATGATCCCTGTTGATTTATGACACAAAGGTGAGCCCTGCAGTACAAATACAACTTGATTTCCCACACACATATAGTATAAATGTCTATACCGGGTGTGCTCACACACTTCAACAAATGTAGTGGATTTCAGTCAGCAACATACTGAAATGTCATACTGGGCATGCTCACACACTTAAATAAATGAAGCAAATGTCAGGCAACAACATACTGAAAGGTCATACTGGGCATACTCACACACTTAGGCCATGTCTGAGTACAGCAGTGGGCCACACACATCTGGCAGTTGCATGTTTTACCCCAGGAACCTGTCACTATTCACCAATCCTGCCTTGTGCACACAGTTATATGACAACAGACACATATAATATATTGGAACCCTGTCATAATCAAACTATGTACCACAAGTACTTAAGTTGTTCGCAGAAAGTGAAAAAGCAAAGAAGATCAATAAACCTGCCATCAGTATCATCAATAAACAATGTGCACTCCAAACATTATCCAGTCCATGTTCTGGCAAAAGAATCTGTGAAGGAGTCCATAGAGAACCATGACGCTTCCTTCCGCAATGCCATAAATAGCAATGCACACTCATATATGTCCTGAGTCAGTGCAAACTGTAAATGACTGACATTGCCAACATCCTGTCAGACAGTCTCATACATACATACCTCCCTCTCACTGACTAAAGGCCCTATCATCATACCTGGAGATTGTGAAAGCACAGATATCACATATAGAATGTGTAAACAGCTCCTTCCAAACCTGAAAACATGGCATCTATGGGATTACATTGTTTCCCTAGCTGTGTCATAAGTGAACTCCAGAACAAACAGACCCTGCACCTGAACAGTCTTTTGAGCCTCACCCTCTGTACAGGATATGAAACTGTCGAATGTGTTACAGCAACATTTGGCACACTCCACAAGTGTTGGTGCACAACAGACTATGGGAACTTTTGTCTTATAAATCTATTAAGCCTGATCTGCAAGGCCATGGAGTCCATCATGATGGAACTCATAAACAGAGCTATTGGGAGCCTACAAACACCCAACCCTACAAATTTTGGTTTGGTCAGGGGCAGATCATGGTTCCCAAACCTGCTAGGCTGTTTTCAAGGCAGTCACCCACGACATACATCAATGAAATGAGCTACACACACAAAGTGGTCAGAAGAATCATGCTATGTGTTCCCACAAACTGCCAAGGTCTTTGCATGTAGGTCAAAGGAGGTTCCCTCTACTCATCAGTCATCAAACCCATCAGAGAGTACCAAAACACCCTTGCAATGAATCTGACTAGGCACCTTCAGCAGCTGGAAAGACCACTGAAGTACCTCAACAAGAGGATTACTGGCCTCAAACAGTTGCCCCATGCAACAAGACTGAATTTAACTCAATCTGTACTCTGTTGCATACTGTCTACTCAGGAGATCTCTGCCCAACAGACAGGTCCATGTCATGGCAACACTCAGATCTGCTCTGAGTTACAGCTCAATGGCACTAAATATACAGACCCAACTGATATTGCCAACATCCTGGCAGATAGGACCAGTGCTAACTTTACCCCCCTCTCACCCATGAAAGAGCACATCTCTATAATGGAAGACTGCAAAGTTGCAGTCATCACAGCTGCACAGGTAAAAAACACTCTCCAAAGCCAGTATCACAGCATCCATGGGACCAGATAGCTTCCCAGGCTGTGTTCTAAACAAACTACAGAATGAACAGGCACCACACCGACGTACCATGTTCAGTCATAGCTTCACCTCAGGCTTTGTGCCTGCTGAATGGTGCACAATGACAGTTATCCCACTACACAAGGGTGGAGACACCACGGACCCCAGGAACTAGTGCCCCATTAGCCTGATGAGCCTGCTCTGCAAGGCCATGGAATGTATCATCATACAGCGTATAAAAAAATACATTGGCCATGTTGGGTTTGTAAAATGCAGATCATGTCTCCTAAACCTGATAAATGACATTGAAGCAGTCACCAGAACCGTAGACAAGGGTAAGGTGTTTCACACAGCCTATGTAGATCTTGCCACGGCTTTCAACACCATCCAACACTCTGGAATTATAGATAAACCCACTAAACTAGGTATAAATTGCTATATCACAAGATGGGTTGCCAACTGGCTCACTGACAGGACACACACTGTGAAAGTAGCAGACTCCAAGTATGACTTTGGACCTGTGACGAGTGCAGTACCACAGGGTTCAGTCCTGGGTCCTGTCCTGTTTTGCATCTACTTCCCTGAAGTAAACTTTAACATGGAAGGTCTGTGGCTAATGAAGTTTCTAGATGACTGCAAACTAGTAACCATAATTGTAAATACTAAAGATGTGAACATCCTACAAAAGTGCCTCACTGAGACAGATGGCTGGTGTCAAAGCCATGGCCTCAAGCTCAGTGCCAAAAAGTGCATTGTCATCCCCTTTGGTAAAAACTCTGTAGCCATGAACTACAACATAGGTGGTAGTATACTTAACACTGAAAGTGTGATAAGAGACCTTGGGTCACAGGTGGACAGTGGACACACCTGTGATAATCACATCCCCACAGTAGTCAGGAAATCCTTCTATGTGGCACACCTCATCACAAAAGGTGTCTCATGCAGAACAGAAGAGGACATTGTTCCCCTCTACTCATCACTCACTAGATCCATAATAGAGTGCAACGCCCTTTTTGCTATGTGCCTCACAAGACATCTACAACAACTGGAAAGCCTGCAGCAATACCTCACAAACAGCATTAGTGGCCTGAAATACATGCCATACACAGACCATCTCAAAATGCTCCAGCTGTACTCTGTCGCATATCGCCTACTCAGAGGTGATCTCTGCCTAACATACAAAGCTATGTCAAACACAGAGCTGTTGGACATGCTCCACGTAAAACACTCACAATCCCTCTGATCTTCGGCCCCAAAACCACAAGTGAAATACAAAAGGAAGGGGTGTATCCATTTACCTTATGGATACCCACACCTTCAGGTTAGTGGCAAAGCATGAGGCCTTGGAGACCATGCAAGTGCAACTAACATTGGGCAAAGCTGCTTATCAGATTGTAGCCTGCTACAGATCACCTACCTTGTCTCAGGAACCTCACTCAGTATTCCTGAGAGCAGTGGAAAATATAAAGGTCCTATCAAACACCATTATATGAGGAGATTACAACTACCCAAACATTGAGTGGGAGAATTATTCATGTACAATGTCCTTTGCCCAATGTTTCCTAGAGTTTAAAAACTCAAAACGCCCTGGAACAGCTGGTCACAATGCCCACTAGAGGTGACAACATAC
Organism: Protopterus annectens; assembly: GCF_019279795.1. Lineage (NCBI taxonomy): Eukaryota > Metazoa > Chordata > Ceratodontiformes > Protopteridae > Protopterus > Protopterus annectens. The sequence goes on from NC_056732.1 coordinate 1,857,256,618, forward strand.
TGGACCTGATCATCACCAACATGGGGTACCAGTGTTCCACAACAGAGATAAACCTCTCGCTGGTAATATCAGATCATAAAGTAATTACACTGGACATCCACATCCCACCCCCCCCAGTCAAGTAAACCACTGTGAAGACATTTTCAAAAGCAAACTGCACACTTCCCAAGACCAAAGTGGAAAGTTCCAAAGCCCCCTTGCTATAGGATAATGCTATGCAATCTGCTGAATCATTTACAAGTGCATTCTATGAGCATCTACAGGGATGCATGGATCGAGACATCCCAAATAAAACCAAGATGCACTCCTACAAGAATAAGAAACCAATCTGGTGGTTGTCACCCATAAATAAGCTATACAACAGAAGGAGGAAACGAACACATGATAGAGCAAACTTCACAAAAGGAAAGGCATCACTGATCATTATTAGGAAGACATAATGATCGCTCATAAAGTAATCCAAGGCCAGTTTCTAAAGACAAATTGCCAAGGAATGTAGGAATAACAACCACAAAGCCTTCGTTAGCGATACCAAACATTTAGGTGGCAACTTCCAAATATGCTGTCAGCTACTGCAAAATGGCAAGAAATACACTGAACCAACTTACATTGCCCACATCCTGGGGGACAAGTTCAGTGTAAACTCCCCCCCATCACTCCCAAAAGGGTCTGTGTCCATCCCAGAAGAATGCAGAGCCCCAGACTTCACGGACATGCAGGTAAAAACAGCCCTCTCCAAAGCTAAGAACACAGCATCAATGGGACTGGATGATGTCCCAGGCTGCATCTTACACCAGCCCCAAAAGGAACCACACCCTCACTTACATTCATTGTCCAGACTCGACCTTACCACAGGCTATGTACCCAAAGAATGGCATACAGCAACAGTCATCCAGCTCCACAAAGGGGGTGCCACAACAGAACCTGGAAACCATTGCCCTATAGGCCTACTCAGCCTGGTCTGCAAAGCTATGGAGCAAATTATCATGGAACCCATAAACAGAGACATTGGGGACCTCCAGACACTGGACTCTACCCAACTTGGCTTTGTTAAAGGCAGATTCTGCCTCCTAAACCTAGTTGACTTATTTGAAACAGTTACCATGGACTTAGATGGAGGTGAAAGTAGTCCACACAGCCCACCTGGACCTCACTAAGGCCTTTCAACACCATTCCCCACTCTGTCATCATGGACAAGCTTACCAGCTTGAACATTAACAGCTATGTCACAGGATGGGTGGCCAACTTGCTCACAGATCAAACACACATGTTCAGAGTTGTGGGTGCCATGTCCAACTCTAAACCAGTCACAAATGGCATCCCACAGGTCTTGGTCGTGGGACCCCACCTGTTCAGTAGATACTGCTCAGAGGTATAGGCAAGCATGGTAGGAGTATGGCTGAACAAGTTTGCAGATGACTGCTAACTGTGGTCCATAATCGACTCTACGGCTGACACAGACATCCTCTAGAAGGGTCTTACAGAGACAGATACATGGTGTCAAAACAATGCCCTCAAGCAAAAAGCCAAAGAATGCATAGTCATCCCCTTTGGGTAAAACAAAGTGCACACAAATTACCACATAGGTGGTAATCCAGTATGTACGGAGAAAGTAATTATGGCTCTGGGGACCCAGGTAGATAGTAAACTCTCCTTTGATGATCACATGGCCAAAGTGTTTGGAAATTCCTTCTATGTAGCCCACCTAATGTAACCCACTTTGTCTAGTCTGATGATGTCACCATCCTACAAATATACCTGTGGAAAGGAGAACTCCCAGTAATGTGTATAACGTGTCATGTAAATGCATACTCCTCTAGTATCATAAAGTAGTTTGGTAGGAGTTTGAATTCTGCACTTGACAACTGTATGAGAGTGTGTGTGTGTGTGTGTGTGTGTGTGTGTGTGTGTGTGTGTGTGTGTGTGTGTGTGTGTATCTCCTTGGAGAGGAGCAACCTTTTCGGAGACTATTAAAACACCTTAAAAGTGGTATACTTATCATTGTCAAGTCTGATGATGTCACCATCCTACAAATATACATGTGGAAAAGAGAACTCCCAGTAATGTGTATAGCATGTCATGGTAATGTGTACTCCTCTAGTATCATAAAATAGTTAGGTAGGGGTTTGATTCCTGCACTTGACAAGTGTGTGTTTGTGTGTATCTCCTTGGAGAGGAGCAACCTTTTTGGAGACTACTAAAACACCTTAAAAGTGGTATACTTATTTTCGTCAAGTCTGATGATGTCACCATCCTACAAATATACCTGTGGAAAAGAGAGCTCCCAATAATGTGTATAGTGCATCGTGTTAATATGTACTCCTCTAGTATCATAAAGTAGTTAGGGAGGGGTTTGAATCCTGCACTTGACAATTGTGTGTGATCTCGTTGGTGAGGAGCAACCTTTTTGGAGACTACTAAACCACCTTAAAAGTGGTATACTTATCTTTGTCAAGTCTGATGATGTCACCATCCTACAAATATACCTGTGGAAAAGAGAACTCCCAGTAATGTGTATAGCATGTCGTGTTAATGCGTACTCCTCTAGTATCATAAAGTAGTTAGGTAGGGGTTTGAATCCTGCACTTGACAAGTGTGTGTTTGTGTGTATCTCCTTGGAGAGAAGCAACCTTTTTGGAGACTACTAAAACACCTTAAAAGTGGTATACTTATCTTTGTCAAGTCTGATGATGTCACCATCCTACAAATATACTTGTGGAAAGGAAAACTTCCAGTAATGTGTATAGCACGTCATGTTAGTGTGTACTGCTCTATTGTCATAAAGTAATTAGGTAGGGGTTTGAATCCTGCACTTGGTGTGTGTGTGTGTGTGTGTGTGTGTGTGTGTGTGTGTGTGTGTGTGTGTGCATGCTCTATGTGTCTAACACTGTTGGTCAATATGTTGTGGGTTTTGCTTTTACTACTGTATGACATATCACTATGACAACAGTGTGCATTGCACATGTCAGGTAGCTGTGTGGCAAAGATATATACGTGCATGTGACCTCAATTATTTCATAGGTGGGAACCCTGCTTTCTCCATGAACACATCTGTTATCTTTGCCAGAGTGTGCTGCTACTTTCCAGTCCTTAGGTCACATCTGTATGCTTGTGACAAGCCCTGCCACTGCAGTGATCCCTGGCCTAGGTCATCTGTGTCGCACACACTCATTACAGTTTCTACTGAATAGTGTGAGTGAGGGTTTATGCCTGAGGTATACTTCAGACCTGTTCAAACGCAGCAAAGTCTGTCAATGATGGCTATTCATTATAGGTGTACAACAACTTTTGTGGATATGCATGCAGACCCCTTATTGCTTATGTGATCCACCGAGGGATTTCAAAATACCTTTGGAAATGTGATTACCAAAGGAGAGATGACGTAACACTTGGCTGTATGTACACATCGGTACCTGTTCATGTTGGGGATTACTACCTATGTGGTACTGTGGGGATACTATGTTTTGTAAAGGTGGATGACTATGCTTTAGTTGGCTTATAGCTTTACAGCATGGGTTTGACAACAGGTATCTGTCTGTATGATACCCTTGTGGAGGATGTGTGTGTCATCTGGAGAATGCATTATAGGCCACAGTATGTATTTCCAGACATGGACAGACATATCCCTACTGTGTTTGCTTGTACCTAAGAGAGCTATACGCCAAACAGGAGTGGTCCCAGGAATGGGTGCAGGTAAATACCACTGGTTACTGGCATAGTATAGTACCTGAAGAATCCAAATGTTACTGTGTGTCCTACATCTGTGTGTCAGTTGTCAAGACATCATCTAACAATTGTTTATGGTCAGGCTGTTGAGGTTATGGATACTACCAGAATGCAAACCAATGACAGATAGTAACAGTATCACCCACAGCACAGTGTCAAACCGTGTCATACATACATGTGTACCCAAGTTCCAAAATGTGTGTAGTATCACCCACAGCACAGTGTCAAACCGTGTCATACATACATGTGTTCCCAAGTTCCAAAATGTGTGTAGTACAATGCATACTGGCCACCAATAGAAACTATGGAGTGTTAGCACTGTGTAATACAGGGCATGGCACCCTGCCCATGTGTCCACTATGCACGTACATGCAGACTGTGCACCTCCACCATGTTCACAAATGTACACCTGCAAATCTGTGCTGCACACATCCCACACTTACTGTCCACTCTCTAACACATGCTGCCAATACTACACACATCAGCCAAGTGGCACATGGGCGGACAATACACTATTGGAATTAACACTGGTGTAAACAATACTACATTGACGATCATAGCTTTAATGCATCATGCCTGCTCAGCTACACCTTCAAGGATATCATTACACTTTACTGCTGACAACATGCTAACATTGCTATACTGCTATAAAGTCACCCTGTGCATCATCACCATGTTAGCCTATTCCTGCATCAATGTTACAGATGACAGGAGGTGGCACAGGTTTCATCATATGCACAGGGTGTGTTGTTGGTTTGCCAGAGGCCTACATTGAGCAATACAATCAACATGTATGTGCGTGTGTGTGTGTGTGTGTGTGTGTGTGTGTGTGTGTGTGTGTGTGTGTGTGTGTGTGTGTGTGTGTGTGTGTGTGTGTGTGTGTGTGTGAGGGCCAAGAGTACTGCTATGGGCCAATGTTGATGTAATGTGTGCGGGTATGTGTTAGCCCTAGGTGTCTGGTTTATGTGTGTGTTTGTGTGTCTGCATGCACACAGTTCCACCATGTGGCTGCCATATACGGGGATTTGTAGGACAGCCACAGACTTACCTGACAGGCTTTACAGATCACCGTCTCTGGCCAGGGATACGGTACCTGTGCCTGGCAGGGGTGCTACTGATGGTATCAGGTACTAAGCCAGACTGGGTACTATCCTCAGAGGTAGACATATGTACATTGGACCCAGATCCCTGCTGGGACTGGCCAGAGCCATGTGCACATGGTCTTCTAGGACGGCCTATGCACAGCCCACCCTCAACATTGCTGGGGCTGGTACTGGCACTACAGGAGCAGCTGTGACTTGAGGGATGTCCACGGTGACTGCCAGCTGCTAATGTTGCTGGCATACGTCCATGTCAACATCTCAACCGTCCCGCACTGTCCTGACACATGGACATGACATTGCGGAGGACATCTAATGTCTCACCCCAAGGTCTATCAGTGACCTCAGTGTAATTATGGATGGCACCTGCTAGGTCACAGATACTGTCATTTAAAGCAGTGTTATGTGCCCTCTGTGCCCTTAGTCCCTGTCTGGTGTACCGTTCCATACGTGCATCCATGACAGCCTGGATCATGCTTGAGGTTGTAAGACCTGTGGCACGTCTGCCAAGGGCATAATGACCAGCAGAGCTCTGACAAGAACCCTGGACATCTGCCTATGTGGTACAATTCCAGACATCTGGGTATGGCTGCTGTATCGGGATGCATGTGCCATAGATACCATACTGTCCTGGCCAATGCCGACTGTACACTGTCCCTCAGCTAAGGGCATTGGTGATGGATGTATTGGAAGTATGACTGTGTGCATAGATGGGGTGGACACTTGTGTACTGTTGATTGGTGTCCCAACGACAGACCCTGGCAAACATGCCTGTGCCTCAACACACCTATCCTCATTATCACTATTTGTGTCAGTGACATCAGGTTTCCTGCTGCAGTGAACCAGCCCAACCTCAGCACCTGTGAGAGGAAGACAGGAAACACACTTTACGACCTGTACATGATGTCAGAACCCATGCACACATGAACACATGCACACATGAACACATGCACATATGAACACATGCACACATGAACACAGATACACTCCTCACTAAAGCATACACACACACACACACACACACACACACACACACACACACATACCACCAGTAATCCAGAAAATACTCAATAGCGGTTGATGGTGGGGTACAGTATCACAAGCCAAACAGTCATATCACACGTGTCAGCATGCAGGACGTGTGTTGCTCAACAGCATGCAGTGCGAGTGTAGACAGACCTTGCTAATAACAGTATACATGGCTTTGATGCATGTGTGTTGTTGTTCAGTGATTGGCCTCACCCTAGAACGCAATGTGTATATGGACACAACATTGCTGTGCAAGTATTAAAAGCTCTTCAATGTCCTGTGCACCATCAGTCATAAGTATACATACCATGGCTGGATGTGTATCTGTGTGTCACATAGATATCCATTTCTGATTAGAGCATCTTTGTCTTTAGCAGATAAATGTGGACACAGGTTTAGCTCATGCATGCTATGTATACACACAGGATGAGTGGTGCATGTATACCTGATTGAATACCATTTCTCAACATAGCCATTGTACAGTGGTTATGGTGAGTGTAGAACATATTGTGGACATGCCAGTGCCAGCCATGACATGGCATGCTACAACACAACTGCAACATTAAACATCACACATACCCAATGTGTGTCATGTGACCTATACACTCAATAGCATTACAAGACATATATGTGTCACTTTGTGCAAATGGTGATTGCTGTGCATATTGTGTATAGGTGCATATGTTTGCACACACACAACATTGAGGTGTATAGCAATGAATGCTATGTTTAGTACTGTGGTTACTGTAACTGGATGGGGTGTAGTACAATGAGCCATCATCATGCAGCATCATGTGGTCACTCAAGGCTACTAATGTGTGCCAGACCAGCACCTATCATGCTGTACCTGAACTGCAGTACCATGGCTACATTCACCATTTCACAGCCAGTTGTTACATGGGTTTGTAAGGTGCCCAATAGGGAGCATTGCCTAACATGAATGTGTTGTGTGTTGAAGAGTATTGCACCACCCCATGATAGGCCTCTAGCCCTCAGGTATATTATGTGTGCTGTGTAGATGACATTTGGGATACTGGAGTGTGACCTTACAGCGGGTGTCTGAATACGCCATGTGTAGCATATTAACCTGTACTGCGTATGACAAAGTTGCGTATGTTGTGTGCATGTGTATCAACTCTGCCTATCCAATGTCCACTACAGTGTAGCCACAATTTTTGGCAGCTACTCACGTTACTGAGATGTGCATAGTCTCACAGCAAACATGCACAGCATGCATTATGCGTAGGTGTGTTACATGTGTACATGGCATACACCTCACCTATGACATGCACATTTTATTTGCAATATTAAATGTAGAACACACTCACCAGCATGGGTCTGCTGCCTTGCTGTCACACCAGATTGACCTACAAGGATATGAGACAGTTTGTCAGTAGTAACAACTGTGGCATTGCTAATGTGGGTTTGCAATCTTACAGTAGTACAACGGTTGACAGTCACAGGCCTACAGATTATGTTCCAAATTATCGGTATTGCACAACACCAAGCTCCACATCTTCTAACTTCACAGTACACATCTCACATATGCATGATCTACCAATAGAGGTAACAGTATTCTACAGATATGCCATGTTACCTGCACGCTCCATGTGAACTTGCTGGGTGGCTCCGGCCTCCATGATGATACATGTGTGCTGTTGTTGTTGTTGGCCAGGAGCCACCAGGCTCAGGAGCAGCTCCTCCACTCTGGTGAGGGGGGATGGATGGTAACCCCACCACCTGTGGCAAGCTGTTGTCTACGGATATCAGACGCATGCTGCAGGACATGTCTAAGTATATCACTGCAGTGATGGCGTACCTGCTCATATGTCCGATTATGCATGCCTATGTCATTTATCCTACGGACAACATCTTGCCACAGTGCAGTCTGCTCATGCTGGTCTGGGCTGGTTCTTGAGAAAAGCAGGGTGTAGTGCTGAACCAGACTGGTTGTTATTACTTCATCCTCAGCAGGACTATAGGTTGGGTTGCGATGGTGGGCCATGACCCTGGAAGACAATGAAACAATAAGTGTGAGCAAGTCATGTGGCACACAACATTCTAAAGTACTGATATCACTGAACAGCCATATATAGCAACCTATTGGCTGTCAGAGGATACACACTTTCAATACCACATATCAGTGCTCATCCCACAACTAACAAGCGAACAAGTGAAGCAAAAAACAAAACGTAAACCCAAAAAAGTAAGTAGCTCTTGTCAAACACAGCAAAGTCTGAGTCCTGAACGCATTTTTTTTAAATTTTAATTTTAATTTAATTTTCATTTTAAATAACACAATACATTTTCGTTACTGTTACGAACAGTAACTTCCTCAGAGAAACCAACAGAAGGATTAAGCCGCACCAAATTTAAACTAAAGTTGGCGTAGTCGCGTCAGCGACCGCATCATGAATATTAAAAACAATACTATCAGTGGTAAAACACTGAAGCTACAATTAGCAATACTAATAAACATTTGCAATTGTTAAAACCAGCAAAATGTTACTAGCGCTAACTTAATATTATCACCATCCTAATGAATAATGAAATTAAAGAACAATAATAAAAAAACTATAAAACATATATATAGTAAAGTGTAGTTTATGTACTTCACCTAAAACTAATTATTAATTATATGCAGTACTAGATAAATGCTAGTATTGAAAGATATGCTTGACAATAACCATAAAATGTTTAGTATATAAAACAAAGTGTTAAATATTAAATATCTTCTTATATCAAAACTGATATATATGTATAAGTCATGTAAATAAATTTAAGTTGACAGATTAACCACTACAACTATCAACGTAGTAGTCTTAAAATAGGCAACACAAAATCAAAGAAATACTCAATGCCACGCTAAAAACAACTAATAGACTATCTCAAAAAACTCTTCAGTTTTAAAAGACAAGATATATTACAATTTTCGTTGAGACCAGGGAAAGTGAAGGCATCCAAAGTAAGTTGCCACTCAAGTTCCTGAACTTCCAACAAAAGTGAAGAAGGACCACCCCTAATATCAGGGGGTAATTGGTCAATAGCTTGGAAGTGGAAACTGTGGCCTGGATTAGCATCTATGTGTTTAGCTAAAGTGTTGTCCTTCTTACTTTTCCTTATAGCATAAATATGCTCATATAACCTCTCTCGTAGCTTCCGATCAGTTTTACCCAGATAGAAAACTGAACAGTAATCACAGGTAGCTAAATAGATAATACTCATTGACTCACAATTAAGTTTATGATTAATAAAAAATTGTTTGTTATTGACAACAAAGGAACTTCCAGATTTTGTATATCTACACCAGTTACATGTACCACATGTAAATGTGCCCTTAGATCTAGTGGAAGTTGGAACATTTTGCCTTTCCAGTATTGTTTTAAGATTAGCCCCTTTCCTGTATACAATAGTGGGGAAAAAAACTAATTTATCCACTAGAAATTGATTACCCTTAATGAAATGCCAGTTTTTGAACAGAATTGATTTAATTTGTTCAAAATCTTTGTTAAAAGTAGTAACAAAACTGATATTATATCGTGTTACTAATGTTACATGATGTAGGTCTTGTTGGTCTGATGTTCGAAGATTTTCAGTAATACTATTACAAAGAAAATCTGGAAAGGTCAAATTGTTGCTGTCTGCAGAAGAGTAGTTTTCGTCAATAGATACAGATAGTGTATTTCTATAAAGTAAAAGGGGGGTGTATATCCCACTTTTACGTTTAAATTCTACTTCCTGGAACAAATCATCAATAAGCGAAGAAGGGTAACACCGGTTAATGAACATTTCCCTTAGTAGTTGGCATTCCACATAAAAAGCTTCATCAAGGGGAACACATTCTCGCAGCTCTTATGAATTGACCTTTGACGATGGACCGTTTTTGCTTATAAGGGTGTGCGCTGGTGAAATGCAAAAATGAGTTGCAATAAGTAGGTTTCCTGAAAATAGTAGAATGAAACGTACTACTAATGTGGTCCTTAATTAATTTTACATCTAAATAATCTACGTAAGATGTCTCAAATTGGTAAGTGAACTTGAAGAATTTGGTAGAAGAATTAAAATATTCTAATAAGGAAGATGCTTCATCCTCATTACCATTGAACAAGATAAAAATGTCATCTAAAAATCTCATATAATAAACGAGATGAGGCATTATTTCTGGGTTATTGAAAATGTAAATTTTCTCCCAATATGCCATAAACAGATTTGCTACACTAGCACCACACGGCGAACCCATAGCAATACCTTGTTTCTGTACAAAATACTTTCCATTGAACATAAAAAAGTTAGAAGACAAAATGATGTCAATAAGTTCAGTAACAAGGTCGATTTCTGCTTTAGTAGCTTTTAAGTCTATCAACATTAAAGCTATCCATTCAATCACTTCAGCATGTGGGATGGAAGTATATAAGTCGACCACGTCTACTGTTAAAAAGTTAAATTTATCATCAAAATTCAAACTGTTTATGTTCTTAAGGAAAGACTACGAGTCCTTACAAACTTGGGGGATTAATTTCAAGTATTTTTGCAGGATATTATCAACAAGTTTTGCACATGGGTATGTCAAAGAAGCACGTCCATCAATCAAAGGTCTCATAGGGGGTTCATCCTGATTTTTATGTATCTTCGGAATGCCGAACATTACAGGAGTCTTAGGAAATGGAATGTCAATGAAATTGTAAGTATTATAATCAATTTTAGCCTCTATGAAAAGGTCCCTAAAGTAACCTCTAATCCTAGATTGGGTTACATTCATTTCATTAAGAGAGGACCTAACATAAGCCGGACTATCAAGAACTAAAGACATTTTCTGGTTGTAGTCCACAATGTCAAAAATCACAAGTCCACTTCCCTTGTCTGGCTTAATAACTCAGACTAATGAAGAGCTCAACGTTTGTAATGCTATTAATTGGTCCTTCATAATATTGGACATAGGGTACAACTTTTTATGTGGACGTGTTTGAGCTATATGTCTAATGTCAAGCTCACAAATATTCTCAAAAAGAAGTAATGATGGATGAAGAGGAGGATTAAAAGTACTCAAAGGTTTCAAAGTATCACTAGAAAAAGGAACTTCGTTACCAAAAAGTCATTTTAAATTTAACTTCCTTACGAAACATTTCAAATCGATCAAAGTTATCGCTTAGTTAAAATTTTTACTTGGAACAAAGGTATTACCATTAGCTAAAAGTTCAATCAAAGTTGGTTCAATATGTATCATAGAAAAGTTGGAAATGTTAAAGTCTCCCTTAAAATTGGTTAACAGTCTCATTTTAGGGCTTTGTGGCAATTCACTTTCAACTATCTCTTTCGACAGTTGTTCCGATTCCTGTTTTTCTGGTTCCGTGTGTTCTGGGGACCTATGAAGTTCTTGTTGTTTATGTCCCTCTGAAAAGTTGAACCAGGTCCTATATTATTCCCCTGTTGATGGTTGTTAAGATTGTTGTTGGAACGTAGTCTGTCGCTAACATAAAAAGTTGTACCCTATGTCCAATATTACGAAGGACTAATTAATAGCATTACAAACGTTGAGCTCTTCATTAGTCAGAGTTATTAAGCCAGACAAGGGAAGTGAAAATGGAGAGATAAGAAAGTGGTGAAAAAGGGGCACAAAGAGGGAAAGACAGTAGGGAGAACAGCTTGGGATGTGCAGGATGTGTGTAGGGAAGGACCATAGCTGCCCATTTCTTTTACAGCAACAGCTGTGCATATGCAATAATTTTGGAGGGAAATATGAAACATTCCACCCCTGAGAGAGGGCTGAGGACAACAAAGTATGTTGTACTACCAATTAAATATCAGTTTATGTGTCCAGCGGACATGTGTGCAAAATGGGCAGCTATGTATGGGGCGTAATTTGTTTTTGGGAGTAGATTGCCCCTTTTTTTGTCAGGTGAGAGTGGAATGTGGGGTAGGGGAAGTAGGTATATTTGGGGAGGTAGGTTGGGGAGGTAAACAGACAAGACAAACAAGACGCATACAGGGGCGGAATATGACACATGTGGTGGGTGAACACCATTGACGGGGAAGGATGTTTGGAAATCGCAAGCCCATGAGCCCACAGATGGCAACAGTGGAACTGAGATCTCCACCCATGGGCAGTCACCATTGCACCTGCACAGCCCAGAGGGTTGCTGTGCTGGGGGCTGCATAGGAGGGGCAGGCTCACCCGTGAGTCACGCCACTTGTGCCTCAAGCTGGCGTAGAGGATCAGCGACAGAATGCTCGATCTCCCTATGCACTACAGCCCGGACCATTCGGAGGGTGATAGGTGGCCCTCCTCTGCCCACACTTGCACGGGTGGACGAGCCCCATCCCCTGCAGCGCTTCCACCCAAAGGTGGCACAGGGCCAACAGAGGAGGAGGTCCCAGGCTGGGCACCGGACCTGCTGGTGCCAGGTGCCATCGCCAGCTCAGGTGGGTCCGCTGGGACCAGCGTTCCCATACACTCTATGTTTAGGAGGATTTAATGAAAATATGGGTTAGTAACAGTCAACAGCATTTCCAATTAGTTATAACAGCATGCAGAAGTATTCCCATTAACCTAACACACCAGAGTTCCAACAGTTGAACAGCAAGCATGACACATGCATATATATAGAACAACAGTGGACATTACAACAGCATGCAGGTTTAATTGATGGCAACAGGCCACAAATATTGTGGTATTTGAACAGGGCGCATGCATCAAAATAAATGCAGATATTTATAAACCAATAGGACATATGTCCCAACAAATGTTTTGAGATTAGACATACCCATTGAGGTGTGGAATTGTATTTTGTATGCACATACAGTAGGTTGGAAAATGATAGCTCCATTAACAACTTATATATCCTTCTAGTTTACACTACATTCCTATTAACTGCAGTTATATGTCCCCTACATGTATTATTACACTACCCAATTGTCCTTAAATTGGGAAATGGGTTTTGCTAGATCTTTACATACATGGGCTGTATCTGACATACAAACTGTCCAGGATGCGATGTTACTGCTACATATTTTGTGAGTTGCTCAGACACACTGCTACTGAGATGGTACACTGACAGCTCTACTTTCCTATACTTATCTAGATATGTTTAGGTGAAATTATCAGTTATATGTTAACAGCTCCCTACATTTCTGCCAGCACAATGACATTTCTGGGGAACACAATACCAAACTACTCATGTGCCAGATTAACCTGTACATGCTAGGCATGAACCAACAGTTGAGGACTGTATATATGCTTAACAGCTTCTGGCACTCCCTTCATCCACTTTATATGGGCCTACCCAAGTGTGGGTTGACAGCGCTTAATACAACAGCACTATTTCTATAATGCAAGAGTACAACATATCAAAGAAAGTGACACAGACACACTCCAGGAATTATACCTTTATTAATTACATAACACACTTTTCTAGAGGCTCTCTCATTTATCTGATATAACAGTGCATACAGAAGACTTATTCAAGACTATTAATACCTTTATTAATGGGTTACAACACTCTTTTTCAGGCTCTCTCACTTATTTTATATAACAGTACATGCAGAGAAGTTATTCAAGATTTATTATACCTTTATTAATGGGCTACAACACTTTTTTCAGGCTGTCTCACTTATTTTATATAACAATTCATGCAGAATAATAACTAACCTGCCTGGTAGCGTAGCCTTAGCAGCCTATCTGCATAGGCTTGCAGATTCGCAGCATGAACACCTGCAGCTGTGAAATAAATGAAGTGATATTGAGACATACCTATCCATAATATAGACTACAATGGCAATTCTTACATACTTCATTCCATGGTTACCTACTCAGTAGTGGGGCATTTTCCATCTCACGGGCCTCCTGTATCCGCTGGTTCAGTTGGTCCTCCTTGCGTCTCTTCAGGTCTCAGTAGTGGTGTCTGACCTGCTCACCAGTCCGAGGGATGCCTGTGGCATTGGTGAGATCATGCGTTAGATGGTTCCAGGCTTCTGCTTTGTATTGGGTGCCTTGGAACTGGCCCTGCAGGAGTCTCTCCTCATGCTTATGGATGAGGAGCCAAACCATTACTTTTGAATCCTCAATGCCCGAACGTTGCACTTGAAATTGAAAGCCCTCTCCAACACCGGCCATGCTGACTGCAGATGGGAGCTACAACCACTTATGGCAAGTATTCCCGCCTATGGAGCTTAAATATGCCTCATTTCCCGCACTTATCTGTGATTGGCCGGTTTAGAAAAAACTCAGCTAAAAGCACACCTGGTTAGCAATGGGTAAATTTCCATTGATATGTATGTGTGTGTTGAAAGTGCATGCATATGAAAAGCTGTCATGGTTTAGTGGTTCAGTACTGTGATTATGGTGCACAGTATCCCGGGTTCGAGGCCTATCATTGCTTTTTATTTTACTACTGGCCAGACCAGCTAGGAGGTGTGGCTGTGTTTAGCCGACTTTGCTCAACTTTGCCCAACATTGCTCTACGGTGCTCTACATTGCCTGAAACCCTAGTTAGCAAGTTGCACAGCTACGTGTAAACATGTTCTGTTTGCGCCAGTTTGCGCGATGCACAGCTCCGCACAAAGCTATTGCGCTAGTTAAAGTAGTGCTAAGCTATGAGCAATTATACTTAAATATGCTTAATACTGGTAAACTTTGCTTAGCAGTGCTTCACATTGCTTAAGATACGTTACTTATGCATTCATCAGTATGCATAACCATTTCACCTTCTTATATATATATATATATATATATATATATATATATATATATATATATATATATATATATATATATATATATATATAAAATTCGTTCACTACTACATAGGCCATTTCAATGCTTTTTACTAAAATTTTAAAGATAAATGTCAGGAATTATTTTTATATACAGATTTCCAACAGAAAATAGAAAGGGGAGTGGTGGGACTCGAACCAGGAATGCCTCCTCTTTGTGCGAAGGCTCTACCACTCCGCTATTGTAATTTTGCTTAATTTGCATATAAGTTTCTTATTATCCTCTTTGATGTCTAAACTGCTAACTGTAGCTAAGCAATGGGCAAACCCGCTCAAACACGGGCAGCTATATTGGGAATAATTAAAAAAATAAATAAATAAATGTTTTACATTTTATAATTGTACTGGGGTTTAGAATGTGGGGGAGTGTAGTGTTGGGTATGTACACATTTGAGCAGACTCGCTCATGTCAGTTAACATTTCCCAATTGAGATACTTGCAGGGGCGTGGAGTTTTGGACTGCTCGGCAGTCCGACACGCCCCCTGCACTCGTGTATGCTCCGTGTTAGCCTTAGATTTGAGGCAGCGTGCCCTCATGAATAAGCATGGCGTGCTGACATCTTACTCTTAGACTGCAGTTTCCGTGTAAGAATAATTTAGTCTTACACGGAAGGTTAGTGAATCCTGGGGAAGGAGATTTTAGCAATAAGCAGGGTTTTATAAAACAGTAATACTTTTATACCAGCAAGAAGACAAAAGCCAAGTCTTGAGACAATTAGATAATACAAAAGCTGTTAGACCAGTCTTACCATCTTTAAGAACACAGCAACAATAACGTGGGAGGATGGGAGAAAAAAAGTGTCAGGACAGATAAGAAAACAAAATTCTGCCAGCAAATATGTAAATAATTCAGTGAAGCAAAATAAAGATGGCACTGAACTCTGAGCAGTTAAAGTGCCAAAAATATACTTATCAGCTCTACATTTCCAGATTGTTTGAGAACCTCTTTCAATCAGAACACAAGGAGATTCTAGCAATAATATGCAGGGATTTACAAAAAGGTAATATTTTTATACCAGCAAGACAAAGCAAGGCATTGAAACAAACAGATAACACAAAAGCTTTTAGACCAGTTTTACCAACTTTAAGAACACGACAGTAGTAGGGTGGGAGAAAAAAGTTTAAGCACAGATAAGAAAACAAAATTCTGCCAGCAAATATATAAATAATTCAGTCAAGCAAAAAATAAAGACATTGCAGAACTCTGAACAGTTCAAGTGCCAACAAATATACTTATCAGCTCTGCATTTCCAGATTGTTTGAGAACCACTCTCAGTCAAAACACAAGGAGATTTTAGCAATGATAAGCAGGGCTTTATAAAACAGTAATATTTTTATACCAGCAAGACAGACAAAAAATCCAGGCCTTGACACAAACAGATAACACAAAACCTGTTAGATACATTTACCAACTTTCAGAACACAACAGCAGTAGGGTGGGAAAAAAAAGTTTCAGCACAGATCAGAAAACACAATTCTGCTAGCAAATAAATAAAAATTCAGTCAAGCAAAAATAAACACAATGCAGAACTCTGAACAGTTAAAAGTGCCAAAATGTACTTATCACCTCTATATTTCCAGATTGTTAGAGAAGCACTCTCAGTCAGAACACAAGGAGATTCTAGCAATGATATGCAGGGATTTACAAAAAGGTAATATTACCAACAAGACAAAAGCCAAGCCCTCAGACAATCAGAAAAAAACAAAAGCTGTTAGACCAGTTTTACCAACTTTATTTTATTTATTTATTTATTTATTTTATTTTATTTTACATTTGTTGACCGGGCTAGTCCAGCTGGATACATATCCCTTTTCAGTAGAGGCCCGGGGAGAAAAGCTCCAGCATAATAGCAATACATGATGAGAGCAAGTTACATTTACAATATAA
Source organism: Protopterus annectens (assembly GCF_019279795.1). NCBI lineage: Eukaryota > Metazoa > Chordata > Ceratodontiformes > Protopteridae > Protopterus > Protopterus annectens. The sequence goes on from NC_056732.1 coordinate 1,857,273,130, forward strand.
GAATAGGAAATAACATAGACTTAATGTAAGCACAAGTAGCAAAGCAACAGGTTAAACAAACTAGTTGTATAGGATAAGCACAGTGAAACTAATGGTCTAGGTAACTAACTTATCAGGGCAAATTATGAGTACAGGAGATTTGATAAGTTAGTCAGGTTCTGTGCATGGGCATAGCCATTGTAGCTTAAGATGGTTTTTGAGGTTGTTTTTGAACTGTTTATGTGAGGTCATGAGTCTAAGGGTGTTTGGCAGGGAGTTCCAGGGCTTTCCAATGGAGTTGGCATACAGGGCATCACCACCCGAGTTCTTAGCTTTAGTTGTTAAGATCTGGACATTATTAGCTGATCTAAGGGAGTTAAGGTTGGAGTAGGGGGTCAAAATACTACACAGTGAGGGAGTTCTGTCAGGATGGTGGATTATTTTAAAGGCTTCAGTGAGTTGGTTAAGTTTGAGAAGATTGGGTAGTTCCAACCAACCGAGTTTCCTAAGGTTAAGGCAGTGGTGGGTGCGATAAGGGGAACCTGTTATGAATCTAGCAATATGGTTATAAGCAAGAGAGAGCATGTTAAGTTCACGTTTATTGAGGAAGGAAAAAACTGGGGATGCATATAGTAGGGTGGAGAGGAGATGCGTGGCAATAGTTAGTTTGGTCGAGGGGTTAAGAAGTTTTTATTCTGTACATGGAAATTTTGACGGGGGGTGCAGTGGCCCAGTAATTGCTAACAGGTTGAGTCTTAAAAAAAAAGCTCCCAAAACCATTTTTCTTGAAAAAAAAGAAAAAAACAATTTGGGGACAAATTTCCCTGGGGAAAACCAACAATAAAACAAAGTTTATTTTCCTTTTTTGGGGGGCCAGAATTTTAACCCCTTTTTTGGGGTAAAAATTTGGCCTTTGGGGGCATGAACCAACAGTTGAGGACTGTATATATGCTTAACAGCTTCTGGCACTCCCTTCATCCACTTTATATGGGCCTACCCAAGTGTGGGTTGACAGCGCTTAATACAACAGCACTATTTCTATAATGCAAGAGTACAACATATCAAAGAAAGTGACATGGACACACTCCAGGAATTATACCTTTATTAATTACATAACACACTTTTCTAGAGGCTCTCTCATTTATCTGATATAACAGTGCATGCAGAAGACTTATTCAAGACTTTTAATACCTTTATTAATGGGTTACAACACTCTTTTTCAGGCTCTCTCACTTATTTTATATAACAGTACATGCAGAGAAGTTATTCAAGATTTATTATACCTTTATTAATGGGCTACAACACTTTTTTCAGGCTCTCTCACTTATTTTATATAACAATACATGCAGAATAATTACTAACCTGCCTGGTAGCGTAGCCTTAGCAGCCTATCTGCATAGGCTTGCTGATTCACAGCATGAACACCTGCAGCTGTGAAGTAAATGAAGTGATATTGAGACATACCTATCCATAATATAGACTACAATGGCAATTCTTACATACTTCATTCCATGGCTACCAACTCAGTAGTGTGGCATTTTCCATCTCACGGGCCTCCTGTATCCGCTGGTTCAGTTGGTCCTCCTTGCGTCTCTTCAGGTCTCAGTAATGGTGTCTGACCTGCTCACCAGTCCGAGGGACGCCTGTGGCATTGGTGAGATCATGCGTTAGACGGTTCCAGGCTTCCGCTTTGCATTGGGTGCCTTGGAACTGGCCCTGCAGGAGTCTCTCCTCATGCTTATGGATGAGGAGCCAAACCATTACTTTTGAATCCTCAATGCCCCAACGTTGCGCTCGAAATCGAGAGCCCTCTCCAACACCGGCCATGCTGATTGCAGATGGGAGCTACAACCACTTATGGCAAGTATTCCTGCCTATGGAGCTTAAATATGCCTCATTTCCTGCACTTATCTGTGATTGGCTGGTTTTGAAAAAACTCAGCTAAAAGCACACCTGGTTAGCAATGGGCAAATTTCCATTGATATGTATGTGTGTGTTGAAAGTGCATGCATATGAAAAGCTGTCATGGTTTAGTGGTTCAGTACTGTGATTATGGTGCACAGTATCCCGGGTTCGAGGCCTGTCATTGCTTTTTTATTTTACTACTGGCCAGACCAGCTAGGAGGTGTGGCTGTGTTTAGCCGACTTTGCTCAACTTTGCCCAACATTGCTCTACGGTGCTCTACATTGCCCAAAACCCTAGTTAGCAAGTTGCACAGCTACGTGTAAATATGTTCTGTTTGCGCCAGTTTGTGCGATGCACAGCTCCACACAAAGCTATTGTGCTAGTTAAAGTAGTGCTAAGCTATGAGCAATTATACTTAAATATGCTTAATACTGGTAAACTTTGCTTAGCAGTGCTTCACATTGCTTAAGATACGTTACTTATGCATTCATCAGTATGCATAACCATTTCACCTTCTTATATATATATTGGTTGGGAGGGTTGCCTAATGGTTAAGGTGTTTGCCTTACAAGCACAAGGTACAGGGTTTGAGTCTCACAAGGGATAATTGGCTAGGCTTAAAAAGGCTTGCAAGGGTAGTTAGCTTAGTACTAATCTATGAATCTATAAAAAGAAAAAGTGACATTAGGGAGGGTGGCCTAATGGTTAAGGTGTTTGCCTTGCAAACACAAGGTGCAGGGTTTGAGTCCCTCACAAGGGATAATTGGCTAGGCTTAAAATGGCTCACAAGGGTAGTTAGCCTAGTACAAATCTATGAATCTCTGAATCTATAAAATTCATTCACTACTACATAGGCCATTTCAATGCTTTTTACTAAAATTTTAAAGATAAATGTCAGGAATTATTTTTATATACAGATTTCCAACAGAAAATAGAAAGGGGAGTGGTGGGACTCGAACCAGGAATGCCTCCTCTTTGTGCGAAGGCTCTACCACTCCGCTATTGTAATTTTACTTAATTTGCATATACGTTTCTTATTATCCTCTTTGATGTCTAAACTGCTAACTGTAGCTAAGCAATGGGCAAACCCGCTCAAACACGGGCAGCTATATTGGGAATAATTAAATAAATAAATAAATAAATGTTTTACATTTTATAATTGTACTGGGGTTTAGAATGTGGGGGAGTGTAGTGTTGGGTATGTACACATTTGAGCGGACTCGCTCATGTCAGTTAACATTTCCCAATTGAGAGACTTGCAGGGGCGTGGAGTTTTGGACTGCTCGGCAGTCTGACACGCCCCCTGCACTCGTGTACGCTCCGTGTTAGCCTTAGATTTGAGGCAGCGCGCCCTCATGAATAAGCATGGCGTGCTGACATCTTACTCTTAGACTGCAGTTTCCGTGTAAGACTAAGTTAGTCTTACACGGAAGGTTAGTGAATCCTGGGGAAGGAGATTTTAGCAATGATAAGCAGGGATTTATAAAACGGTAATACTTTTATACCAGCAAGAAGACAAAAGCCAAGTCTTGAGACAATTAGATAATACAAAAGCTGTTAGACCAGTCTTACCATCTTTAAGAACACAGCAACAATAACGTGGGAGGATGGGAGAAAAAAAGTGTCAGGACAGATAAGAAAACAAAATTCTGCCAGCAAATATGTAAATAATTCAGTGAAGCAAAATAAAGATGGCACTGAACTCTGAGCAGTTAAAGTGCCAAAAATATACTTATCAGCTCTACATTTCCAGATTGTTTGAGAACCTCTTTCAATCAGAACACAAGGAGATTCTAGCAATAATATGCAGGGATTTACAAAAAGGTAATATTTTTATACCAGCAAGACAAAGCAAGGCATTGAAACAAACAGATAACACAAAAGCTTTTAGACCAGTTTTACCAACTTTAAGAACACGACAGTAGTAGGGTGGGAGAAAAAGTTTAGCACAGATCAGAAAACAAAATTCTGCCAGCAAATATATAAATAAATCAGTCAAGCAAAAATAGACATTGCAGAACTCTAAACAGTTCAAATTCTGCCAGCAAATATATAAATAAATCAGTCAAGCAAAAATAGACATTGCAGAACTCTAAACAGTTAAAGTGCCAAAAAATATACGTAACAGCTCTATATTTGAAGACTGTTTGAGAAGCACTCAGTCAGAATACAAGGGGGTTCTAGCAATGATATGCAGGAATTTACAAAAAGGTGATATCTTTATACCAGTAAGACAAAAGCCAAGCCTTGAGACAATCAGATAACAAAAAAGCTGTTAGACCACTTTTACCAACTTTAAGAAAACAACATCAATAGGGTAGGAGGGTGGGAGAAAAATGTTTCAGCACAGATCAGAAAACAAAATTCTGCCACCAAATAAAACTCTGAACAGTTAAAGTGCCAAAACATATACTTATTAGCTCTATATTTCCAGATTGTTTAAGAAGCCCTCTCAGTCAGAACATACGGAGATTCTAGCAATGATATGCAGGAATTTACAAAAAAATATATACCAACAAGACAAAAGCCAACCTTGGAGACAATCAGATAATACAAAAGCTGTTAGACCATTTCACCATCTTTAATAACAAAACAACAATACGGTGGGAGGGTGGGAGAAAAAAGTTTCAGGACATATCAGAAAACAAAATTCTGCCAGCAAAAATATAAATAATTCAGTCAAGCAAAAATAAAAACAGTGCAGAACTCTGAGCAATTAAAGTGCCAAAAATGTACTTATCAGCTCTACATTTCCAGATTGTTTGAGAGGCACTCTCAGTCAGAACACAAGGAGAGTTTACGAATAATAGGCAGGGATTTACAAAAAGGTAATATTTTTATACCAGCAAGAAAAAACAAAAGCCTTGAGACGATCAGATAATACAAAAGCTGGTTGCATCTGATTTCTAAAAATGCCTACTCCAGTTTTCTCTATCTTTACTGCTGTTGTTTTGTCTAAATATATTTTTTTCATTTACTTTTCAGTTAAGGTCTTAAATTAGTTTGTGAAATTTCTTTAACTTTTGATGTTTTTTTCAGATGGAATGATTTTCACTCTCCTTCTTATTATTTAATAATGTATTATCTACTGGAGGAGTTCTAAGGGGATCCTGTACCTCTCACCCATGACTGACAGACCACAATACTTTACCAGAGATGGCCTACATCTGTCTCCCTTGGGTTTCAGCCTCCTGGTAAAGGCTCTTGCCTCCCCCATAATGCCTTATTTAGGCAATGTCTTGAGGTCAAAACTACAAAGATAAGATTCTCATCTAAACACATATTAAAGGTCATGCTGATGAACACCAGGAGTCCCAACATAAAACTGCACTCATTGGAAGCATTTTTAACCATGGAAGATGCTGACATTTGTGCAGTCACAGTAACCTAGTTCAAAGCTGTGGAGAACACCCTAGTCTTACTTGGTTGTTCATCCTATCATATATACAGACCCCAAACTGAAAGCAGCAAAGCCAAAGGAAATGATGTTTTAATATGTCTTAAACATATACACCCCCCCAAACTGGTCAAACAGTATGACACACAAGAGATGCTCCAGGTGCAGTTAATGGTTGACAAACCCCCTATTCAAATCTTTGTTAGCTACAGCCCCCAACATTGACACAGGATGCCCATGCTGCCTATCCGGATCTCCTCAAATCTATTACGATTCAACCCTATACCCTGATCCTGGACAATTTTAACTACCCAACCACTGATTGGAAGAACTACTTGAGCGAGAACACAAATGCTGAAAGATTCCTTGACTTCGTCAATGCCAGTCCCTTAGACCAGCTGGTTGACACCTCCACAAGAGGTGACAACATTTTGGACCTGGTACTAACCAACATATAAAACCACTGCAGCATCCCCACAGTATCATCCTCCCTATTAAGATCAGACCACAAAGCAGTCACCTTCAAACTCACCATCTTCCCTGACCTCCCCCAAACAACTTCTCCAAAGCTAATTTTAACATCCTGAGGGAAGGTCTAAACAGCTTCACAGCCTCCTCCCCAATAGTAGGAACTGGCACTAATGTCCAAATCTACATCAAAGTACTATACGACCATTTATACAAATGCATGGATTCAGCAATACCTGACAGGACAAAAATCCTCCTCCTCAAGGAAGAGTAAACCTGTCTGGTGGACATCAGCTATAATAAACTCTACAAAAAAGGAAAAATTGCTGTCCAGGACCAGGAAGGAACAGGTGCCAAACTGGAAACAATACCTCCTTGCCCTAAAAAGGCAAATAAGGGTATTAGGGAGGTCCTCTAAAGCTAACTTTGACTCCATATTGGTCACACCTACTAAAGTCAATCATAAGGTCTTCTTCACATACATCCACAGTCTAAGTGGAAACACCCAAGTCTGCTCAGAACTGATGGTCAAAGACACCATGTACACAAATGCCATGGATATATTCAACCTGCTGTCAGACAGGTTCAGTGAAAACTCCACCTCTCTTGTCCCCTATCAGTAATCCAGGATATCCCCAGCACCTGCCCCACCCCTTATGTCTAGGGGAATAAGTCATTACACCCCTCTCAAAGGCTAAAAACACAGCTTCCACAGGACCCAATAACATCCCAGGCTGCATCCTGCATCAGCTAAGCAGGAAACCACAACATCATTAGGCACTCTATTCAACCTAAGCCTGAGTACTGGTTTCATCCCAGCTGAGTAGAAGATGGCCACTGTCATCCCTCTGCACAAAGATGGACATTCACTGATCCAGGCAATTATAGACCCATCAACTTAACTAGCCTGATTTAGAAGGCCATGGAATGAATTATCCTGGACCACAATAACAAGGACATCAGCAACATCCAACCACTTGATCCCAGATAGTTTGGTTTTGTCAAGGGGAGATCATGCCTGTTAAATTTGGGAGAATTTGAGTCAGTCACCAAAGCCATGGATGAGGTGCACACTACCTACCTTGACCTGACCAAGGCCTTCAACATTATTCCTCACTCAGGCATAATAGATAAATTATTCCAGGCTGGTATAACTCCATATATGACCAGATGGGTAGCTAACTGGCTCACTGATAGAACTCACTCAGTCACCCTTTGGCATGTACCTCTGGAAGTACATGCAGCAACTGGAGACACCACAGAGGTACCTGACCAGGAGAATCTGGGGCTTCAAAAATCTATCCTACATGGATAGGCTAAAACTCCTGTCCCTCTACTCAGTCTCATACAGAGTCCTCAGAGGTGATCTATGTCTGGCATACAGAGCAATCTCTGACTCCACCTTGATGAAATTGCTGCATATTGGCAAGCCAAATTCCACTCGCATGACCTGCAATACAAAACCTCAACTTGGTCTGAGACATCAACAGGACTTGCTGGTGGGACAGATTTGTCTCCCAAAACCTCCCCCATCTGTGGAACAGACTCCATCTTCATGCCTTTAAGAGGAACCTGGATGAGTGGATGGGAAATAGAAAATACACCCCTGAGATTCCACCTGTGTCCCTGCTGGACATGGTCACAAGGTGCTGACTTGTGGGAACATGGGCTAATTTATTGGCTAGGTTTATAAGGGCCTCGGGGCCAATAGCCTAGTAACTTGCTATGATCCTATAATCCGAAGTTTAGATTTATTGTATGTTAATATCAAAACATGATTTCTTCCATCAGAATGACATTGCTAGTTTAAGGGCCTAATGCTGTGGTAAGATTTCTGTTACTGATAAAGAATTTTGCACTAGTTACATTAACAGCCTTAGTTTATTGCTTATGTAGTGCCTGTGTTACATAAGGGCATTTTTATCATGAAAAAAATGCAAACATCTTATAGTTATACTTTCATCTTTTCCATGACATAAACAATAGTATACATCAATTTTGAATTAGACTTCAGCAAATAACAAGGTCCACTATTTGAAGGCACACAACAAGGTTTGAACATTAATTCATTTCAAACTAACTTAATTTTCCTTTTCTTCACTGTTTCATCCCCCACCCCTCCACACACACATCTCTAGACTCTTGTTTAATTTCTCCAATTGTTTCGGGTCTCTAATACCATGACAGGTATATACCCCATTCCTATGTCAAGGTATAATTAGAACACACAAAAGAAGTATTATTTCAGTCTTTGATGTCAAGCCAAGATGCTCTTCTCAGCACCTGCAACATGCTCAGAAATTTCTCCTTCTGTAATCCATACAGGATACGCATATAGGTAGCATATTTATGTAGGATTTATTAGTAGTTCCTCCCTCTGTAATTGATACAGGATACAAACATAGGTAGCATATTTATGTAGGATTTATTAGTATTTCCTCCTTCTGTAATTCATACAGGATACACATATAGGTAGCATATTTATGAAGGATTTATTAGTATTTCCTCCTCCTGTAATTCATATGGGATACACATATAGGTAGTATATTTATGTAGGATGTATTAGTATTTCCTCCTTCTGTAATTCATACAGGATACACATATAGGTACCATATTTCTGTAGGATTTATTAGTATTTCCTCCTCCTGTAATTCATATGGGATACACATATAGGTAGCATATTTATGGAGGATTTATTAGTATTTCCTCCTTCTGTAATTCATACAGGAAACACATATAGGTAGTATATTTATGTAGGATTTATTAGTATTTCCTCCTTGTGTTATTCATACAGGATACACATATAGGGAGTATATTTATGTAGGATTTATTAGTGTTTCCTCCTTCTGTAATTCATACAGGATACACATATAGGTAGCATATTTCTGTAGGATTTATTAGTATTTCCTCCTCCTGTAATTCATTCATGATACACATATAGGTAGCATATTTATAAAGGATTTATTAGTATTTCCTCCTCCTGTAATTCATATGGGATACACATATAGGTAGCATATTTATGGAGGATTTATTAGCATTTCCTCCTTCTGTAATTCATACAGGATACACATATAGGTAGTATATTTATGTAGGATTTATTAGTATTTCCTCCTTGTGTTATTCATACAGGATACACATATAGGTAGTATATTTATGTAGGATTTATTAGTATTTCCTCCTTATGTAATTTATACAGGATACACATATAGGTACTATATTAACTTAGGATTTATTAGTATTTCCTTCTTCTGTAATTCATACAGGATACACATATATGTAGTATATTTATGTAGGATTTATTAGTATTTCCTCCTTATGTAATTCATATGGGATACACATACAGGTAGTATATTTATGTAAGATTTATTAGTATTTCCTTCTTGTGTAATTCATACAGGATACACATATAGGTAGTATATTTATGTAGGATTTATTAGTATTTCCTCCTTATGTAATTCATATGGGATACACATATAGGTAGTATATTTATGGGGGATTTATTAGTATTTCCTCCTTGTGTAATTCGTATGGGATACACATATGGGTAGCATATTTATGTAGGATTTATTAGTCCTGTTGCTCCTACTACTACACAAACTATCTGGATATCTTTCTTCCACAATGCTCTCACATCTTCTTGCAGATATTGGTATTTTATGAATTTCCATCTATCTGTATGTCATTTTTCCATATTGCCATAGTTTCTGCCTACATGCCTTGATAACTTAATTTTCAGTTCATAAGACACTAGTTGCTCAGCATAGCAATTTTCAGAATATGTGCTGCTTTTATCCTTTATACTAACTACAGTCTGTTTTTCCTGCATCAAACTTCTAAGCTGTTGTTACTGGATAATCCCACATGATCATTAGTTCTGCATTGTTCAGTAATCCTTTGTGGTTCAGGTTTAGAATACCCCTCAGAAACTTGTATGTTACACTGTTTGCACCATTTCCAGTGTAATAACCTTGCCACATTAAGTCTTTTAGTATACAAAATTTCAGATATTAGTGTATCACAACTTGCAACAAAATGAGTGACTGTTTCAATTATGTACTGCAAAACCTTTATCTTTATCACCTACCATTTCTATGCATTTTGTGAACCATTGGGTACGTAGTCCACTAACTTGACCTGCCTTATTAACATTTCATCTTCTGGCTTGAATTTGCCTTGCCTGTGTTGTTGTTCCAGTAGTTTTCTGTATGTAACACTGGTAAAAACAGGCACAGCAGGAAACCATAAAAGCCGGCAAAAAATGAATACTGTCACACCAATACGGAATAAAATAAAGAAAAAAACTTTAATGTGAGCACTTTCGGCAAGCACATTAACTTGCCTTCTTCAGACAAACAGTTATAAAACAATTTTGGTTCTCCTTATATACTATTCAGTTGAGTAAATTGATGAGTCAGCCTACTTAACAAACAGGAACATTTTAAAGTAGCCTCGCCACACAACATAAAATAAACCATAAATTGCTATATAAATCTTATTCTCATAAAGGAATATATGTCAGACACCAATAAATAATATAAACACATACCAATGTTTCAACAAAATTACCAAATTATTAACTAAAAACTATAAACTTAAACAATGTATAAATATATATATACAAGTATAAAAATATGGTAAGTGAAACCATAAATAAAAATTAACAAACAGTAAATCCAAAAATCTATCTAAATGAACCAGCAATGTATATGTATGTGTAACCCCTTTAATGTCACCGTTTAAGGGCCAAATATCTCAACATACATTTAATAGAAAGGCTCTCATTCAAACTCAGAAAGACTTGTGCTCTAGTCTTAATCTGCCATATAAACTCATCAATTTCCAAAAGGACTTGCCATGGTCCTCCCCTAATATCAATGCTCCTATGTTGTAAAACTGCAAATTTGAAAGCATGATCAGGATAGTCTAAAATGTGTTTGGCCAGTGCATTGTTAGAGTCATTCCTACTTATAGCATAACAATGTTCATAAATACGTTGTTTTAGTTTCCTTTCTGTTTTGCCAATGTAGAATGCATCGCATGAAGTGCACAAAGACACATATATAACACCTTTAGACTCACAATTATATCTATAATTCATTTTGTACATCTTGTTATTGATGAAAATTTGCTTGGTCACAAAAATATGTTTACAGTATGAACATGAGCCACATTTAAACATTCCTTTAGTTCTATGTGTACTGTCTCTTTTCTTCTCTAGGAGCGATTTTAAATTCTGGCCTCACCTATAAGTTGATTTAGGCCTAACCCCTAGTGCTTTAGATAACTTTCTGCATGTACATTCCACTACAATTCTGGGGTTTCCATTTTCTCCTTTTTTTCCTGATCACATTGTTCATATTCTTCTTTTTATAGTACTTTTTACTGTGACCTGATTTTTATCCAGCTCTCACTTGATGTTAGTGTTTTTCCTAATAGCATCTACTCACTAGAACAAATATGTTATAAGTTTTACTAGGTTTGTCTCAGCAGATGTTAATACATTTAAATGCAATCCTCAAACAACAATCTGTACATGAGGCCATGTCTCATCCTGACCAAGGGATATATATTTATGCCAAACAATGGTTCTTGCATATCATTTAATGAATATAAAGCAGTTTTCTTGTTTTCCTATCCCACTTATCTAGTGCTTTTTCAGAGCCCAGTTGATCATACCAACGCTGCAAGTTAGAACAGGAAGTGCAGGTTTATTTAGAACTTGAACCTTATTTCTAGACATCAAAGTAGTTTTCAGTATTAGTTTCAGTCTTCTAAAATATTTCTTACTAAGCTTTGTTTTCATCTGTCCATGTTATATTGCTGTCCCTTCATCTATTCCTAGATATTTATATAGTCCCTCTTGTGCAATTGTTTTATTCCTCATTCCTTTACAGAGTTTATATTGCCCAAATTATTCAAATTTTCTGCTATAAATGTTGTTTTGGTATATTTGCTGAGATCAAATTATATTCTTAATACATCTGAAAAGGTTTTAATGACTTGTAGCTGAACTTTCAAATGTTTGTCAGATGAGCAATACATTCTTAAATAACTCAGAAAAGGCAGGTGACATATTTTGATAAGAAGACTTTATTGCAGTCAGACTGAATCCATGACCTAAGCTAAATAAACAGCTTAACAAATTGAGAGTAAGGCAAAAAAAAAATAGTAATGGTTATTAAAAATTAAAAAAAAACTTGGAATATTCCATGCTGGATTTTTAACCTTGGACAGTAATTTGTTCTATTTTCATGGTTCAACTGCAAAGTGGTTTGCCACTTTTTCATAGTGATTGCAACATAATTTATGTAATGTGGTGAGTCGTGTACATTTGTGAGTATTCTATAATCCATGAGTTAGGAATACCGTTAAATGCGTTTTTTGTAATCTATCCATGCCATACTGTCTCCATTGTGGTGGTGTTTAGCTAAAGATGATCCTTAGTTCAGTAGGGATCTCTTTTTATCCCCCTCCTGCTTTAATGTTATGATCTAATCTTTGCCTAGATTACTATATACTCGGCCTGCAGCAATTCCAGCATATAGTTTGTATGTTGTTGGAAAGCAACTTATTGAATTACAGTTCTTCGGGTAATCTACAGGTTCACTTTTTAAGTATGAGACTGTTTTCCCCACTTTTATCCAGATTGGTGTCATTTCAAGGTGCCCTATAGGTATTTTAAATAATGGTGCAAAGATTTTAATACTGTTGACCAAACCTTGGGCACAGTGTATGTGCCTCATGTTTATCTTTTGGGACCCTTTATAATACCATGATAGGAATAGACCCCATTCCTAAGTCAAAGTATGATTAAAGTTAATGAAATTTGTATTGTTTCACTCTTTGATGTTAGCCAGAAGTGCTCTTCACATCACCTGCAATGCGCCCAGTAATGACTCCTGCAATTTGTACAGAGTTACATGTACTGGTAGCATATCTAAATGTGATTGTAGACTCTTTTTTACAAGACCTGTTGTTCCTACTACTATTAGAACTATCTGGGTATCTTTCTTCCACATTGCTCTTGTTTCAACTTGCAAATCCTGATATTTTATGACTTTGTGTCTCTCTGTATGTAGGACACTGTAGTCAATGGATACAGTGATTTCAGTCATCAATTCTACTTATGTCCTCTTTTTCTGGACCACTATATCTGTTTTTCTAGCATCTATCTTTTGAACTGTTTGTAATGGATGAGCCCATGCGATGTGACCTTCATCATTTTCTATGATGCTTTGTGGCTCGTGTTTCCAGTGTTTTTCAGCCACTTCAATACCTTAATGTCTGCACAATCCCCAGTGCAACAATCTTGCCACATTATTATGCCTTTCAGTATACAGTCCTTCTGCATTAGTATGTTGCAACCAGTAACAAGGTGTGCAACTATTTTTAATTCTGTTTTGCAAAACCAACATTTGTCTGTTTCTCTGCATGTTCAGTGTGTACATAACCCACTATCTTGGGCTGCCAATATTAACCTTTCTTCTCTTGGTTTGAATTTGCCTCTCCTTAACCATTTCTGCATTTGTTCCTGATCAACATGGTATTCTTCCAGAAGTTTTCTGTACTTGAAACTATATTTATGCTTTTTCCACATTTCTTGCCTTCTCATGGTCCTTCATCTAATATGCTTTCTTTTGTTTTTTAGCACATTCAGTTGCTGTCTGATTTTTATCTACTTCAGGTCTGATTTCTATTCCTGCTTGATGCCAATATGCTTTTACTAAATTAAGCAGAGAAGTAATTTTAGATTCATTCTCCTCGTGTTTCAAAACTTTCACTACATTTGGGTCTTGTGAGGTCAGTAGATATCTGTGGAGTCTACCAAATGCAGATCTATACATGTAATCAATTTCCAGGAGGCCCATCCCATCTTTGGAACAGGGGATATATAATCTTAGTATACACTGATTTTTATAAATCATTTGGCGAGCATGAAGCATTCTTCTCATTTTCCCATCTAACCTATCCAACACATTTTGGGGCAGTCTATCACTCCAAAACTATAAGTTAGGACAGGAAGAGCAAATTGGTTTATTGCTTGGATTTTGTTCCTAGATGTCAACACTATTTTCAGAATTAATTTAAGTGTTCTAAAGTATTCCTTACTAAGTTTTATTTGCATTTGTTCATGTTTTATTGTTGATCCTTCATCAATTCCTAAATATTTATACACTCCCTCCTGCTCAAGTTCTTTTATATCACAGTCCTGTCCCAAACTGATATTTTCCTGGTGCTACAGTTTTCCCATTTTAAAGGTTGCTTTTGTACACTTATCAAGACCAAATGACTTTCATCTCAAAAAGTCTGGACAACCTACAGCTGTGCTTTCAGTTCCTCATTTGATGAGCTATACAGTTTTAAATCCTTGACAAAAAGAAGATGAGAAGTCTATACACTTTGTTGTTTTTTAGGAGCCAAATTGTTGACATATCCTAAGCTGTTAAGTAAACAGCTTAATGGATTAATGGCAAGGCAGACTAGCAACAGTGACAGAGATAGTCAATCAGTATAGGGTGTATCTTATACATTTTAAGCACTCTGTTATCCAGGTATGTGGGATACCATCAAATGCTTCTTTTATAGTCAATTCATGTCATACTTAAATTCTTCCCCTTTTTACAGTTCTCCACTATGACTTTATTTAACAACAAATGATCCTTTGTTCCATATGACTTTCTTTTATTGCCCTTTTGTTCTACTGCCATAATTTGAGTTTTCTTTTAAATGACTATAAACCCTGTCAGCATCAATTCCCAAGTATAGTTTATACATCATCAGAAGGCAAGTTACTGGTCTTTAATTTTTAGGGTAGCTTGCAAGTTCACTCTTGAGTAGGAGCATTGTTTTGCCTGTAGTTAGCCAGGTTGGTGCCTGCTTGGGGTGCACTTATAAATAATTCTTACCCATGGCTAAATCCTCCTGCAATACTTTTAACCAAAACTTAGGTACTGCATCTGGGCCTGGGGTTTTCCAGTTAAGAGGCTTTTCTTAACTTTATTTCAATCTCTCTGGCTGTTACATCATCCCATTTCATATCCTGTACCTTTAAACTTTGTATTCTTTCTTTTACTTCTTCTATCCATTTAGCATTTTTGCTATGTTCCACAGGATCTTCATAGATACCTCTCCACAATATATCTACTTCCTCTTTTTTTGGCAGTCTTTTGGCATCTTTCACCTTATTTCCCAATTCTCTATAAATTTTTTTGGGTGATCAATAAAATGCTTATTTTGTACTTCCCCTTATATTTATCTGTGTATTTTCTAAGTTTTGCCACCTGTGCTGAAATTTTTAGTTTGTTATTTGCGATAGTGCATGATAGATCCTGGTCTGTTCTAATACTGTGCATTTCTTTAATCATATCTATCTTTCTTAGTATTTTTGTTGATCTATGCCCTCTTCTATAGTCTTTTAAGAGTAACACTTCTTGTCTTAATTGCTTTATAGTTTTCTCTATTTGATACTTCCATGATGGTATTTGATTTCTCCCCTTCCTTTCCATCACTACCCTTTGTTCTTGTGGTAGAACTTTATCAGTTATTAATTTAGCAGCACATTAATATATCCTGTTTATTTCTGTTATATTGCATGGATCTTTATGGACAGTCCTAATTACTGCATTCACTTGTTTTGTCAAACATCTGACTTTTGGGTTTTTTTGACCTTCTGCAGTCTATTTCTCTAATTGATCTTAATATATCTATTTATGTCTATTAAATCAAGCAACTCTTCTCTTTACTTCATTTCTTCCAAACTGAGGGCACATCCCTTGTTTTCCGTTTCCTGTAGGCATTCTATAGAAAGTTCTATAGCATCTTCCTGTGGCACCTTCTCTTCAATTTCATCCTGTGTCATCTGTTGCTGTGTCATATATGGGAACTCACTGGCCTATCACTCCTCAACATTGACTGCATCAGAGTTTCCTGTTCCTTTCCTTACTGTCTAGCTTCAAGTGAACATTTATACTGGTTTGCTGTGGAAGGCTCCAAAATATCTTGATATGCCACCTGACCAACTGCTTCCTGTTCCACTGGTTTCCCCTTAATTTGGATATCATTCGCTCTATCCTGTTGTGATGCTTTCTGCGTTCGATTTTCTACACTGAATCCTTCACTTTGCAGGTACTCCCATAACCTCAATTTCTATTTCTTTAACTTCTCCATTACTCTTCTTTTCTGCATTCCATCTTTGTTATATTATTTTTTTATTGTAAAATTATTCATATCCAGATGCCATTGCCTGTATTTCTCTTTGAATACCTTTGAGGCTGCCTTCTTTATACTGATTTATTTGGCTTTCTCCTTTGCATAAATATCTCACCATATCAAATCTCTTTTTCTTTCCCATGTCCATATTTTATTTTATATTTTTCAAATATCTCTAGGTTTTGTTGTTTATATTTTCGCACTTCTTCGGATACTTCTTTTTCCAAACAGATCAAAGTTTATTGATCTATATACTGTTTTTCATAAATCTGTTGTATTAATGAATGCAGATTTTATATTTGAAGCTTTTGACAGTTTTTCTTGCGGAAGTATTTTTCTTTCCTATAATTTCTTTCTCAATCGTTTTGTATATCTTGTGTTTGGAAATACTGGGCTTTTTGCATAATAGTAACAATACATAATTTCTTTCTTATCCTCAACAGTTCATTCTATAGTCTTTATGGCTCTTCTTTGGCCCATCAGTTTTTCTGATTTTTGTGAACGGGTACTTTCTTCTACAACAGGGGAGCCATCCTCGCTCTGGACATGGCCTCATTGTAGGAATGTTTCTGTATTTTGAGGATTCTACACTGCCATTTTTTTCCAGTCATAGCACCAGTGTGCCTACCAGGATTGGGCAGATTTTTATCCTGGGTCTTGTGCACCCAGTTATCTCTCTTAATTTTTGACCTACGTCTGTCCATGATATATGCTATATAAATACAGTCTGTATATCAGTGTCACCTTGGTGAGATTTTGTGAAAACAGGGTGCACCTCACGAAGGTACACACCAAGACTTGAGGATGAATTCAATTTCAGCAATGCTGCTCTCCTTTATGGCTTCTGTCTTTTCTAATTTCTCCAAGTGTTTTGGGTTTCTAATACCATGATGGGAATGGACCCCATTCCTAAGACAAGGTACGATTAAAGTTTATGAAATTAGTATTGTTTCAGTCTTTGATGTCAGTCAGTAGTGCTCTTTTCACCTGCAATGTGCCCAGTAATGACTCCTTCTGCAATTCGTATGGAGTTACATGGATTAGTAACATATTTAAATGACTGCAGATTCTTTTTTATAAGACCCGTTGCTCCTACTACTATTGGAACTGTCTTTCTTCCACATTGCTCTCATTTCTGCCTGCAGATCCTGGTATTTTATGACTTTGTGTCTCTCTGTATGCAAGACACTGTAGTCACTGGGTGTGGTGATTTCAATGATTAATGCTACTTTTGTCTTCTTTTCTTGGACCACTATATCCAGTTTTCTCACATCAGTCTTTTGAACTGTTGGCAATGGGTGATCCCATGTGATATAAGCTTCATCACTTTCTGTGATGCTTTGTGGCTCATGTTTCCAGTATATTTCAGCCATGTTAATACCATAATGTTTGCACAATCCCCAGTACAGCAGTTTTGCCACATTATTATGCCTTTCAGTATACAGTCCTTCTGCCATTATTTCGCAACCAGCAACAAGGTGTGTGACTGTTTCTAATTCGGTTTTACAAAACCTACATTTGTCTGTTTCTCCCACATGTTCAATAAACTTTGTAAACCAGCATGTATGTAGCCCACTGTCTTGCACTGCCAATATTAACCTTTCATTTCTTGGTTTGAATTTGCCTCTCCTTAACCATTCCTGCATTCGTTCCTGATCAACATGAGGTTCTTCCAGAAGGTTTCTATATTTGCAACTATATTTATGCTTTTTCCACATGGCCAGTGTGGATATTCTGATGACGCTTCATACTACACTTCTGTGTAAAACTTTTGTCACACATGGTACATTTATAGGGCTTTTCTCCAGTGTGTATATGTTGGTGTTTTACCATGTTACCCTTCAATGTAAAAGTCTTGTCACACATGGTGCACTTATAGGGTTTCTGTCCCATGTGTGTATTCTGATGCCTATGTATATGACTCTTCTTTCTAAAACTCTTACCACATGTGGCACATTTGTAGTTTTTCTGTTCCATGTGGGTACTTTGATGACTTACCATCTGATTCTTCTGTACAAAACTCTTGTCACAAATGGTGCATTTATAGGCATTCTCTCCAGTGTGTATATGCTGGTGTTTTACTATGTGATCTTTCCGTGTAAAAGTCTTGTCACAAATG
The DNA here is from genome assembly GCF_019279795.1 of Protopterus annectens. Classification (NCBI taxonomy): domain Eukaryota; kingdom Metazoa; phylum Chordata; order Ceratodontiformes; family Protopteridae; genus Protopterus; species Protopterus annectens. The sequence continues at coordinate 1,857,291,208 of NC_056732.1, forward strand.
GTGCACTTATAGGGTTTCTGCCCTGTGTGTGTATTCTGATGCCTATACATATTACTCTTGTCCCTAAAACTTTTACCACACATGGCACATTTGTAGTTTTTCTGTCCTGTGTGGATACTCTGATGACTTACCATCTGACTCTTCTGTGCAAATCTCTTATTACACATGGCACATTTATAGGGTTTCTGCCCCATGTGTATATTCTGATGCATATACATATTACTCTTGTACCTAAAACTCTTACCACATGTGGAACATTTATAGTTTTTCTGTCGTGTGTGGATACTCTGATGACTTATCATCTGATTCTTCTGTGCAAAACTCTTGTCACACATGGTGCATTTATACGGTTTCTGTCCCGTGTGTGTATTCTGATGCCTATGCATATGACTCCTCCTCCTAAAACTCTTACCACATGTGGCACATTTGTAGTTTTTCTGTCCACTGTGGGTCCTTTGATGAGATATTATATGACTTCTTTGTGTAAAACTCTTGTCACACATGGTACATTTGTAGGGCTTCTGAGCAGTGTGCATTATCAAATGTACTACTAAAGTCTTTCTTCTTGTAAAACTCTTGCCACATGTGACACATTTGTAAAGCTTCTTTTTATTGCATATCTGTTCATGTAATGCCATTGTATTCTTTTGTCTTTTCCCACTGTGACTTAATTGATCAGTTAAATCATTAATATTGAATTTTACACTGTTGTTGTGATTAAGCTGACTAAATGCCATTTCCATGGGTGTTTGTAGATGCCTTTCTATTTTGTTTTTTTTGATAAACCCATCATTAATTTCCTTGCAGTTGTGTCTGGTTTCAGAATGCACTGCAGTTTCCCTTGTGACTGACATCTTATCTGAGAGAGCTTTATTAAATTCATCATCCTGCGGTAGACTCTTGATCTCGGAGTACTCTGCATCCCTGTTGACTTAAAAGAAAATAAAAAGTGTGTAAGAACAAGTTTTCTTACCATGAGGCTTACAGTGTCCTTGCATAAAGACTTTTTTTTTAATTTCTAACTGTAGTAAACAAACAATATACTGAAAGAATTACAATAATGAATGCCACAAAAACTCTACCCTGTTATTATGCCTTACTGCTCCTTCTAAACACATTTAACAATGCCATATGGTTGGCTGCTTTTATTCCTGCAAAGATTTTCAACAGTTCATCTGGCGCACCTGCCATCTTACTGTTCCTTATAAAATAAACTCCCCCTATTTAGCCCTGGCTCCACATAAGGGCATCATGGGTGTTTTTGGACATACAGCTCTACCCAGGTGAACTAGTCCATTACTTTAAAGTCTGATGTTAATACAGAATTAGAAATGACACAAGACACCAAGGCTCAAACTTAACAATTTATTAAACAAAAAACTACTAGATAAACAGAAAAAAACTAATAAATCATGTACTTACAAGCATATGCATAAACAAAATCATTTTTGCACATGACAGAGAGACTTCAATCCTATTCAGTACAGTTATCTGTTCAGTCAAGGCTTGGCCGACACTGGCAAAATGGCTCTATGCTCAGTTCAGGTTGATGCTGTGATCAAATCCAGATGATGATGATTTCCATTTTAGCATTTGAGCTTTTTATAGTCTTGAACAAACAATAGGGTCAATAGGTTCAACTAATGACATATAGATCACAAGTTCATCATGAGTTGATGGAATATTTTAGAAAATTACAGATCATTTCCTAAGTTGTAAACAAGTCTCATAATGTATGGTCATATGCCTTACTTCCCTTTTCTAAAGAACAATTAGCCCACAAACTTGTGATATAGTTCCTCATTGGAATCCCCCATATTCTGGTAAACATCTTTTAAGCTGATAAACAACTTACAGGTCAACAAAAGTTCAGTTATACCAGTAATCAGTGAGCAAGGCCTGCTCTTAAGCATATTGTATTGTTACAATACTAGCAGCCTATAGTATGGTAGCAGCATGTCAGATCTAGCAATAATCAAACATACACAGTGGTATGTGGCTTGAGGCATAACAAAAAACAGGTAGACTGTGTGGATCCGTCACAGGCCACCCCTTGCATCGAGCAACGTACGCTGTGTATCCCTTATAAGAGTTAAAACTGACAACATTAATTTGTATCTTCTTATCACTTTACAGTAAATGCAGCATTATACTTAGCAGAATAACATTGAAACTACTGTGGTCAAAAGCAAGGGATGCAACAACAAATTAAACTACACTGAAGTTTTAGATGACCACATACAAATATCATACCAATGCGAAACAGTTATATCTTGTATTTCATTTGCAATTTTTACAATGGTACCTTTATCTTTAATCATTTTAATAACTGTTTGTTGCGCATCATTTAGTGTTTTATTTAATAGTTGCTACACTATTTGTCCTTCCTGCTTACTCTGTTGAAATTCCAGGTGGACTAGAGATGGCCATCTAAAAGTGTGTAATGGTTCTATGCTAGCATTAAATGTGATGTCCATCCATTTAGTCAATCTAATAAGTTCTCCAGTACAAAAATCAATAATTGCATGGATATTACTTTTACAGTATGCTCCACCATTTGTGATTATCCCACCACTCCAGGCTAATTTACAGGAGGATATCACACAAACTGTGGTATCATTTAGTTGGTAGCTGTCCGTACCATTTACTACATACCTATGCCAAGTGCATTCCCCAGTTCCGTTATGTAAGCATGGGTGAGGCTTCCTTTTCACCATCATGCATACCCACCCATGGGGCCACGTCTCACAACCTGCCAAATCAATAGGTACATCATTATAATCAATCAAAGTAGATTCAATTTGAGGCACCCACCAATTATTTCCAAATTGCAAGGGCAATGTAACAAATGGACAGACCTGCTTTGTTCCTTTTTTGCTAGCAAGATAGTCAAAAATCAGTATACAAGACTTGTTTTCACATGCAAAGTCTATTGGCTTTAACCAATGATATAGTTGCAGTTCCCTTTGCCAATGGGCTGCCTTTTTAGCCCCCCCCAAGTTTGAGTAAATTACAAATATTGATAATTAGCAGCCAACTGAGATAGCATACAAAAAGTTTGATTTACTTCTGTTGTGAGGTTATTTAAAATCTGTTCTGTATATGTATTAGCGTGTTCACTCCACCTCCACATGACAGTTTGAGTTAAAATACTGTCTACAGTTTTTTGCCCCAGTTCAGGATCATGATCTGCTAGTAGCTTAAAGGCCATATTTAGGTCACTACCCAAATGACCCAATTTGCTACGTAGGGTATCTATATCTACACTGTTTAAGAATCCAGTCCCTGTTCTGACTGCACCTAGTGCAGTGCCTAAAATACCTGTAACATCACGTTTATTTCTTTTATATTTGTAATGTCTATATTTGATATACAAGGAATTAACTGGCCATAATTTCACAATTTTACAATGTGGATACATGGTAGTAATATCAACTGCTGTCATGTTAATTATTTTAATACTTTGTATAACTGTAGCACTACATATAGTTTTACATCCTCTTGTATACCTCACCACATGTCCCAAACCATCAAATACAGTTGAACTATTGTCCATGGCATATATCTACAAACTTGGAGATAGGGTTTCCACGGTGTCATTTTCCCTTTGAAATTCAGCTATGCAGGAGGAATCTAATGGAGACTTGACCAGTGGAAATCCCGACTCATTTAGTTTTTGGTATAAACCTCCAAAAGAGTTGGAAGCACACTTTTCGGGATGTCTATCACAGTTTAGTCTACATACAGTTGTGATGTTCTCCGTCTTGAGTGATGCTCCAAGTTAGGGCAGATTTAGGTGTTACCGTATATAGATCATCTCCCAATTTCCAATAAAGGTCACAGAACGCCGTTAGATTTGCAACATCTTCCTCGTCAAATAGAGGGATAGGATCAAGACAGTCATATGGCCCATCTAAGTGTTGTCATCGAAAAAATTGGCACCTTCCCAAACAATGGCAATAATCAATGGAGAGGAAAGTACAATGGTTGTTTAGCAGAATCAAGTAATACTAAGACAGTATCACCAGGTCCATCGCAAATCACAGTCCCATGTTCATTTGGCTGATTGGGTGTGGTCACTATAACTCTCATCCCCAGCCACTTGCTTGGTTTATTATCACAGTCTTGTAACAAAATAACAGCATCTTGATGCATACTAATTTCTACTAAAGGTTGTCCTTTTTGAATCATCAGTGTCTTGTTATCTAAATTGATAGCCTTTACTATCACTTCTCGTTCTGGCTCCCATAATGTAAAAACCTCCCAATTTCCCCCTAATAGTCCTTTTTGCCCCCAGTGCCAATTTTCTGGGAGATACAGTTTCCAACCTGTTTCAACTAACACTATATTTTGTGCTGGCACTCTTTGTTCAGTCAATGCGCATAGCCAGAACCGGGTTTGATCAGCATTTGTCAAAAGAAGGTATATGACATCTGGGTTCAGCTTTTCTAGTTTCAAAATACAACAGTTGGACCGAATGTCATTCGTATGCATTTGCAAAGGGTTTCCTTGATGCTTCTGAGGCCTATTATTCAGCTGGCTCACAGCTAATTCTAATACCTTTGCCCATTCGTAACGTTCCACCACTTGTATTCTTTCGGATTTGTTCTTTAAGGAGCCCATTATACCTTTCAATCAAACCAGCAGCTTGAGGATGATATGGGATATGCAGCACCCACCGGACTCCATTTTCTTTTGCCCATTCTTGAACTTCTGCTCCAGTGAAGTGACTGCCTTGGTCACTTTAGATTTCACTGGGAACCCCATATGTTACACACAATTTATTCAATCCTTTTAACACTGCTTGTTGGTTTGCCTTTTTGCATGGAGACACCATTAGTAATCCTGAATAAGTGTCCACCATCGTTAGGCAGTATTGCTGATTTTGATGCAGTGGTAAAGGACCAATAAAGTCTATTTGCCAGATTTGTCCTGAACGACTGCCTCGGTGAATGTGTCTACATGCTTCTGCTTGCAGTTGCTTTCATTTATTTCTTTGGCAGATTTCACACTGCTTTATAACATCTGTAGTTATTTCCTTATTCAACTGCATACCATGCCTTCATGCCCATTCTATTGTTGCATCTCTTCCCAAGTGCCCACTCCGATCATGGGCCCATCTTGCCATATTAGCACTGTCAATTTTCTCTTCGGAAACACATACCACAGCCATCTTGTCTACCTGCTGGTTATGCCTCCTTTCATTTGTCACAAGTGATGCATGGGCATCTACATCTCCAACACTGATTTTGCACTGTTGATCTTTTTCCCAAATTCATTGCCAATCTTCTGAGCCTCCCCACAGAGGTCTACCATGGATCTTCCAATTCTGTTGTTGCCAGGCAGGTAACCAGGTTGTCAGCCCTTTAAAAACTGCCCAGCTGTCAGTATAGATGTATGCCTCATCTCCGGGTGATAAACTATCGATAACTAGGGCAACAGCTCATAATTCTGCCTGATTATTTGAACCGGCAGTACCCTCATCAAACAACACGGTTTCTGTTCGTGGGCAATACGCCACCGCAGTCCAGGTCCTGCCGTTTGATCCAATTTTAGCAGAACTGTCAGTAAACCATGTGTGTTTCTGTTTTTCTGCATTTAAATTATCAAATGGTGATGCTTCAATGATTGGTGATTTTGGAAGCTCATGTCGCTGTTCAATCACATCAGCATCATCCAAAATTACCAGTCCAGCCAACTGTTGTTGTACTTGAGATACTCCAGGTACGATGTTGACTCTTTCCTGCAAGTACCACTTCCATTTTTGTACGGTTGAAGATTGTGCTATTAAAGTTTTCATCAAATTATTATCTCGTAACCACCCCTGGATTGGGTAGTCTATCTTTACCGTCACTGTTTGTTGTTTAGTTATTCCTTCCACATGAATCAATGCTGTGCACACGGCCAGCACATGTTGTTCAAGGGGGCTATATCTAACCTGTGCTCCAGTTAGGGATTTAGACCAAAATCTCAATGGTCTCTTTTTCCCAGTGTCATCTTTCTGCCACAGCCCCCAAGACATAATGTTATTGGCAACAGTTACTTCCAGGATAAAGGGTTGCTGTGGATCAATTGGGCCCAGCCCCACACTCTGCTGTAGAGACTTTTTTGCTTCTTCAAAAGCCGTTTGTTGCTTGAGACCCCATTGAAAGTCACACTTTTTCCTCGTTATATAGTGAATGGGCCACAAAATCAGTCCAAGGTGAGGTACAAACGTCCTCCAAAAGCCCATTGCTCCTAAGAAGGCCTGTGCCTGCCGTTTCATTTTTGGGACTGCAATTTTCTGAATACTCTCTAGTGCCGCTGCAGGAATTTTTCTTTTCGCTCCATTCCAAATCATACCAAGGAATTTTACTGATGTCCCTCGTTGTGTTTTATTTTCATTTATAGCCCGCCCTCTGTTCTGAAGGTGCTGGAGTAAAGTTTTTAATGCAATACCTACATCGGACTTCTCTTCGGTAATCATTATGTCATCAATGTAATGAAAAACAGTCACTTTGTCCAGTTGTAACTTGGCTAGATCTCTAGCCACCAGTCCATGACACAGGGTAGGGCTGTGCGGATATCCCTGTGGTAACACTTGGAAGGTGCACTGCCTCCCCTCCCAAGTAAAAGCAAATTGGGCTCTGCTTTCTTCTGCTATTGGAATGGAGAAGAAAGCATTTGCCAAGTCCAAAACTGCATGATATGGCCCAGCAGATAAAGACAATCTTTCCACGATCGTAACGATATCTGGAACAGCTGCCGCTAAAGGTGGGGCCACCTTGTTCAGACCTTGATAATCTACCGTCATCCGCCATGACCCATCAGGTTTCTTTACCGGCCATACCAGACTGTTAAATGGACTCACAGTGGGCTCAAGTATGCCAACCCGAAGTAGTTCTTGGATCATTTCAGTGATCTTTGCGTGCCCACCTGGGATACAATATTGTTTGAGGTTTACTATTGTTTTAGGTGTGGGAATATAAAGTGGTTCCCACTTAGCATTGCCTCAGACTACAGCCTTGACTGCGTTGACTGAACAATGCCGCACCCCAAACGTAAATGGCTCTACAGTGGTTTCCAAAGTTCTACCCTTTAACACATCTATTCCTAAAATGTGTTCAGGTACTGGAGCTATGACTGCTTCAATGAAAATTGGAATACCATCCCCAAAAGCTATTATAACCTTAGTTTTGGTACCTAGTGTTTTTGCCCCTCCATAACCATCAATCTCTACATACTGCCCACAAAATTTATGGGGGTTGCCTGCAAAATGGTTATTTCTGATTCTGTGTCTACCAGAGCCATTACATGTTGTGGCCATCCCCTCCAAAAAATGGTAAGAGGTACGTAAGGGTGTCGGTCCCCAGGTGTAATTGCTCTTACCGTACCCCTAGCTACTGGGGACCCACCTACTAGTCAATTTGTCTCCGTTTTTTCAACCGGGGTTCTTCATTCCTTTTCTCCCCAATCTCTCTCATCACTGAATTCTCCCTTTTGCCACTGTGCTAGGTCATCAGTAGGGATGTCAGGATATAATTGATTCCACCCTACCTTTCCTTCAGTGGTACTTCTGGTTGGACTTTTTGTAGGGGTTTGCTTTTTGCCAGGAGAGATTGATCTTTTCTCTTTTTGTTTTTGTTTCCATTTTTTATATAATTCCTCGGTAGCTATCCCATCTATTTCTGCAACTTCTACCCCCCACCTTAATCCTTGGTAGCTATCCCATCTATCTCTGCAACTTCTACCCCCCACCTTAATAGATCCAGAAACATTTGCTTTCTTGTGACTTTCTCATCAGATTTATCTTTTGGTTTCTCTGCATTTGCTTTTCTAGCTCTTCTCTGTTCTTTGTCTTCCACTAATTCTGCCATTTGATTTAGAGTGACTATTTCATCCCATATTTGCTGACCTACACAGCCTGCCAGGGCAGCTATCAGCTGCCCTTTCCACCACTGTGGTACATTTCTGATCAATTTACTTCTCATATTGCTGGTCGTTATTTGTGCATCTGGTCTTTTCGGAAGCACCAATGCCCCATTCCTTAATTCCAATGAATAAATGGTAGCCAGCATAGCCATTTCTCTTAACTGTTGTATTGCCTCTGCTATGGTTTTTCAAGGCTTATGTTCATCAGCTACTGCTGTGGCATCAGGCCAAGTAGCTCGGAAAGCCGAGGCTAACCACACCACCAGTGTATTTACATGGGGATCGTCATGGTTCACATTGTTTACTATTTGCTTTAGACGTGGATGGAACACCAAGCATGCACATTGGTACATTTCTTCGGCATTTAGAGACACTGCTTCTCCCCCTGTGCCCCAAACCTGAAGAAACCACACTATAACAGTTTCCCCCGGATTTTGCTTATAGATTTGGATTACATTTAATAATTCAGTTTGGGTATAACTCCGCACCGCAACCCATTGTTGTGAACCCCCCCCCCCCAAGTGTACTGTCCCTTTCTCTCAATAACTGGACGTGCCTCCACTGATGGGGAATTTACTATTTCAAATTCATTATCACCCTCATCGGTTGAAGGGAGATCACCTTCCCACTTCTCGGGGTCAAACTCTGCCTTACACAGCAAAGCACGAACCCAGGGCCTTGAGGGCGGACCGCATAATTTTTCCCATTTCATTGTCTACGCTGTTGAATTATTAGATTAGCTAGAGTCACTGAATTATATTTCCAGTGTTTAGCTTCTGCTCCTACTTTAACAAGTGTCATATTTGCCTTCTCCAAGGCATCTCTAACCAATGTGTGTGTATTTGTGTGTTCTTTACATTGCTGTTCTAACTCTAGGACTTTTTCTTTTAGTTTCTCTACATTTCTATCTAATTCCTGAATTGCCTCAAAGAACAGCCATCCAGACGCTCACACCTCTTCCTTCACCTTTTTCCCCTTATCATCCAATTTTAGCTCTGCTAGAGCCTTAGCTAGACTATCAGGGACTGCCTTAGGGATTTCTTGCAAAAGTTTTGGGGAAGGAGAGGGTGAAAATACCTTAGCAAGAGGATCCCATTTCCCAAACAATGCTGGCATTATAGTACCAATGCCCACCTTATTTGGGATACCTGACACAACATCCTTCTTGCCTATGCCTATATGTTTTAAAGGAAAAAACATTGGTTGTTGTTGTGACATTTCTACTGCAAACCTCAGACTCTGCTCAATGCGCCAAATTGAACTAGTCTGTTAATTTAAAGTCTGAGGATAATACAGAATTAGAAATGACACAAGACACCAAGTCTCAAACTTAACAATTTATTAAACAAAAAAACTAATAGATAAACAGAAAAAAACAAATAAATCATGTACTTACAAGCATATGCATAAACAAAATCATCTTTGCCACTGATAGGGAGACTTCAATCCTATTCAGTACAGCTATCTGTTCAGTCAAGGCAGGGCCAACACTGGCAAAATGGCTCTATGCTCAGTTCAGGCTAATGCTGTGATCAAATCCAGATGATGATGATTTCCATTTTACCCTTTGAATTTTTATAGTCTTGAACAAACAATAGGTTCAGTAGGTTCAACTAATGACATATAGATCACAAGCTCATCATGAGTTGATGGAATATTTTAGAAAATTACAGATCATTTCCTAAGTTGTAAACAAGTCTTGTAATGTATGGTCATATGCCTTACTTCTCTTTTCTAAAGAACAATTAGCCCACAAACTTGTGATATAGTTCCTCAGTGGAATCCCCCATGTAAACATCTTTTAAGCTGATAAACAACTTACAGGTCAACAAAAGTTTAGTTATACCAGTAATCAGTGAGCAAGGCCTGCTCTTAAGCATACTGTATTGTTACAATACTAGCAGCCTATAGTATGGTAGCAGCATGTCAGATCTAGCAATAATCAAACATACACAGTGGTATGTGGCTCGAGGCATAACAAAAACCAGGTAGACTGTGTGGATCCATCACACCAGAAATCAGTGAAAAGCTAATATAATTATAGTTATGATAACAGAAAACTGTATATTAATTTTACATTTAAAAAGTAATAAACTTGACTACTTTCCAGAACATTGGCTTTAATAATTTAAAATCCTCTATAATGCTAGAGACAAAAAACTGGTATGATGGTGTAAATCTTCTGTTCCATTTGACATATTTAGGAGCTAGTAGGTATTAAAACAACTAGACTGCATACCATCATTTTGCTGCAATATGCACTTTGCCCCTGATGGAATAGTAAGCATGCTTCTCCATAGGTTTGCAGATTCATATTTATATATCAGGCTATTGACCACTTAGGCTTTTATAAGCTTAGCATTGCAGTCCATTACAGCTGTGCCCCTAAGTATTACAGGCTTGTATTTGGAGGGGGTATTTTAAGAATTTTATACAGGTTTTGTAGGTGGCATTTTAGTCTGGCATTGCTTTCTGCCTCTGACTACCAGAGGCATGTTTAATATTTAAATATTTTTCAGCTTATTGATTTTATGAATAAACTGTGTTTTGTGAAAGACACTAAATTTTTATGTAGGATACATTTTCAATATGAACCAGAAACAACTTTAAAGAATAGGGCAAACACTTAACTATTTATAGAACAAATTTAATAAAACTAAAGATTCAAAAAGGAGACAAATCATCTTTAGATTTGGTAACATTTTTAAATATAAAATAACAAAAAATACTAGAATGCAAAGAGGAACGTATAATAAAAAATAGAAACTTACCTCATATATTAATTCCTTAAAATTAGGTAACAGAATCAAGGTATTAAATAAAACAAATTACAGTGAATTGAATGTATTAAATGCCCTGAAAGAAATAGAAAAGTGACAGGTATAAAAGACATATTGTGAGCATATAGAACATGTAACAAGATGAATACACTACAAACACATATTAACAAGAACATTAAGTACAAATTTAATGAATACAACAATGTATTAGAAGAACAAATTGATAATTAATGTTATACAACAAATTAAATTTGTAAAGTAATTCAGTGATTATGTAATGTACTTAAAGCATTTAAGCTAATTATAATACAAAGATCTGTCTAGCGGAAATACTCATCAACTACCTCTACATTAAAACAAAACAAAAATCTAGGTAATTGTTCATTTAACTGACCAATAACTTTGCTAAATGTAGATTATAAAAGATTTGTCTCAATATTTGCTGACCGAACAATGCAATACTTACCACAATGAACAGACAATGATCAAATTAGTTTTATTAACAGACAAGCCGAGGGCATTATAAACATATAGCTGTTATTGGCTATTCAGATAATAACCTAAAACAATGAGTTAAAAAGTTCACACAGAAAAAAACAAATGGTTAAAAACCAAATGAAACAAAAAGAAAAATCTAGCATAGCTAGACTTTCCACTGTGTGATACCTTTAGAATCATGGGATATATGCAAATTACCCCTTAATGATATCAGGTGTTTCAGCTAAATGGTAATGCTGAATGTCCAAGACTTTTTCTTTTGCTTTTTAAGTCCATTCATGGATAATTTCAGGCCAATAAAGCCAAACCCCTCTATCTGCGCACGGACAATTTCAAGCCAATAAAACATGGACAATTTCAAGCCAATAAAACCAAACCCCTCTAGCTGTGCATGGACAATTTCAGGCCAGTTGTCCATGAATAGACTTAAAAAGTAAAGGTAAAAGAAAACGTGTTGGACATTCAGCTTTGCCATTTAGCTGAACACCTGATATCCTTAAGGGGTAATTTGCATATAGCCCATGACTCCAAAGGTATCACACAGTGGAAAGTCTAGCTTTGCTAGCATTTTCTTTCTGTTTCTATTCAGATAATACTGATGAAGAACTATCACTATTTAGTTTAGATATTACAAACCTTTCAACACAATCAATTGGGGTTATTTATTTATCAATGACATTAGCTACATATGGATTCTCTAAAACAGTTATTAATCTATTGCAAATGTTACATAAATACAATATTAACATGTTCCTGCTAAATTCAGGAACAATAGATAATCAAGAAAAGTACTGCCTGCTATCACATACACCAGTTGCCTTGTTAAGAACACCAGCAAATGTAAGAAATCATTTTTAAATTAAAGGTCTTCAAATAACTATCACTCAAAATGTTGTAAGTTGCAGACAATATTCTTTTGGAATTTACAGATACTGATTCTTCATGTTGTCAAATTCAGAAAATAACTACAAACTTTAATAAGATATCTGGTTTTAATTACAATGATACCAAAATTTAACAATTATGAATCCTGCACAAAATTACAGGATGAAATTTAAAGAAATATACAATTTATATATTGAGGGGAACATTGATATGTAGGAATAACTCATAATTAGGAACAACTCTTACAACTAATGTTCAATAAATATTACAAGTAAACTCCAAATAAAATTATACATTTGATTCTATGTTACCAAAAGTTACATTTTATACAAACAATGTCCTAGTTTTCAGCTAAAACTCAAATAAATAAAACTGTTAAATTACTAGTACATTTTAATGGTAAACCTAATAAACCTAGTATAGCTTTTAAGAATTATATTAGAAAAATAGGACAAAGGGCAACTGGGCTTTCCCAAAATAATATCTTATACAAGTGCATTCAGCATTAAAATTATAGCACATTATTGAGTAGTTACTAAGTTAATTGGAAAAAATGCATCTAAATCATTACATGATCAATAAAACTAAATGAAATCATAAGTTAATAGATAGGTTCTGGCTTATAATCCCAAGTTACACTCAATATAACACACAGAAATTTCTTGAATAAACTTACACCAATAACATCTCAAAAATATTCAAAAACTCAATATAAACATGTTATTTAAAAACTGAATGTTTATTACCTATTCACTACGTGTTAATAAAAGTGTGTTAGAACACTGACAAAGAAAAGAAGATATCAAATTGTTATGGGAAAAGTTATATCTGGTACAACTGTATTGAAAATACAAAAATAAAGACTGTTGTAAAAAAATATTAGAAGAATAAGATTGAGTTGAGACAGAATGGCTTGGATAAAATCAATAGGAGATTATTTCATGAAAGTAATCAATATTTTAATGGCACGGGTATATAATACTTTAAACTCTAGAATACCTTACCACTACAACATTCTGATAAAGAAGCAAGTTATATTATCAAAATTAGGTAAAACAGAGACAACAAAACAAATACTTCTGAATATTATATTGGCTACATATTTAAGAATGATAAATTAAAACTTTTCTGAAGCATTACCCTACTGGTGGACAAAGACTGAACTCTCAAGCTTCAACTACCTGAAGTGCAACCCACCAATGAATGGAGTTCCTATACAAGAAATAGCTGTTGGTGAGTAGTTCCAGCAGTGATGCCCTTTTAGGGGGAGTCTCCCCCTTCTTCAAGTTGGTGTGGCTGTGAAGTTGGTATAGGTATGTCTAGGGTTTGGTGGGATTTCCCCTGCATAAAAACACAAGTGTTTTTTAGCAATTTTTTCAGCAGTGGAGGGATTCTGATCATCGGTTCAGTTGCTTTTTTTCAACTCATAGTGGAAGTCTTCTAAAGATAAAACTCATGGTAAGATCCACAAACTGAACAACTACATTTGTGTTGTGTAAAGTGGATACTAGGAATTTTTAAATAGAACCATTTGCATACCTGATAAAAGAGCCAAGATAAACAAGGGAAAAAGTGCAAGTTGTAGATGTAAAAATACACTGAAACCAGACTACAAAAAAATTCTCTTGAAAATGTCCTACTATGAAAGAATATTAGAAAGTAAGTCAAATGTTTTGCCAAGCTCTGTGCATTGTTGTCTTACACAATACTCCTTTATCTGAACATTTAAATGGGAATAAGCATCTTTTTATTGTCTATACTGGCCATAGCAAGAAAAGTAATAACTTTTAAGAAGTACAAGAAAAAACGCTAAGCTCGTCGCTCTTAGAGAATACTGAATTTAATAAAACACTAAAATAAACACATTTTTCGTCTGACCTCAATGCCTGGACTTCTTCAGAACAAAATCAAACCAAAAAACAGTTAAAATTCAAACATCTTATTTATAAACTTCCTGCCAAGATTTTCAAACTCTTAATTGGTTCTTAAAGACATATATGCATACAATGTATACTTTCATACTTAAGCTTGGCTAACTTTTACATTAACTTATTCTTCAAATCACATTCCTAAACTTTTTGTAGCAGCCAACAACAAAACATGATTATATAAAATTACACACCTCTAAATAAACTTGAATAAATCTAAATTAAATCATGCTGAATTATATTGCAAAAATCTATAATATAAATGCATAAAAACTTTGATCACATCATATAAACAAACATTACATGTGTCCTATTAACCATGGTCACTAAGTTTGGAGCGCCCATAATTTAAAAACTATTATTTGTATTTAAAATACATTTTAAACAATCTTTTTAATACTTCCTAACAAATATTGGACAAAAACATAGGCTGAAATTAGCCATAACATGCACATTCTTCCGCTATATGACTTGAAAATTCAAAATAATCCTCAAACATAGTATATACATCCCATTAGGGATGAAAACCCATCCATCCAAAACATCCTACATTTTTGTTATACTTATGCTTATTTCTAACATTCTATCGAATTAAATACAACATTATATACTAAACTCTCTTACTTTAAACTATTAATAGTACTTTTGTCTAGTTTATCCCACTTAGTTCACCATACATAATACTAGATATTATTATCAAGTTCTACTAAATTTATTTTATAATATGCCTAAGTACTGTGTAGGCACCAACCTTGATGAAACTTACTTTAACATGATTAATATAATTTATACTACACTATCTATCTAAACTTTTAAGTTTTAACAAGCACATGAGGGTACATTTATCATTCAAACCTGGCTTTGTATAGGCATTCAATCTAATTTGCTACAAAAGTTCCTTTTTCTCTAGCAAAAGACCAAAAGGGCCCCCTCTTGCATCTTGTTTCACTTGATCGATTATTTTATATTGGAATTTATGTTCAAGAAAATTTAAAATATGTCTAGCAAGGGTGTTATCTTCTTTTTGCAAATTAATACTTCTCTGATGTTCATAAACTCTATCCCGTATTCTTCGCTCAGTCTTTCCAATATAAAAAGATGGGCAACATTGACACATGGCTACATACACCACTCCTTTAACATTGACACATGGCTACATACACCACTCCTTTTGAATTATAGTTAAATTTGCCTTTCGTACTCAGTTTAAAGCCATTGACTTCAATGTTTACCCCCAAAAACATTAAATGACAATAGGAACAATTACCACAATGCATCATGCCCCTACTGACTGTAAAGGAATTGTTCTGTTGTTTTTTCTGTAACAATTCCTTAAAACTCAGTCCCTTCCTCCACACTATTTTTGGTGTTGTTCCCAATTTAGACACTAATGTACTATCATCATTCAATATATTCCAATTTTTGATTATGATATTTTTTATTCTATCATAATCTAAAGAAAAATTTAGAATGCAAGCCAAATTAAATTTGGCTTTAGTCTCTTGTGATGTACATCCTTCTGTTACATCATCAATGCCTACATTTATTTGCTCATATATAAACTTAGTTTGTTGCTTTAGTATAGGTGTATATATTCCATTGATTCTTTTCAGTGTTACTTCTTCTATTAGCTTTTCAATTAATGTGATTGGGTATGCCCTATTCAGAAACATTTGCTTTAAATTCAAACATTCCTTAATAAATTCCTCTTCTACAGTTATCATTTGTGTAGCCCGTACCAACTGACCTTTAACCACTGACTTTTTCTGAAATTTTGGATGTGCACTAGAATAGTGGAGGAATTTATTTGAATAAGTGGGTTTTCTGAAGATTTTAGCTTCATATACTCGCAACACATCATTTTTAATCAGTGTTGCATCCAAATATGCAATTGATGTTAAATGAAATGTATATGTTAGATGTAAAAAAATCCGTGGTTCCATTTAATATACTAACTAGATTCCTAGCTACGTGTTGATGCGGTATACTCATATATAATTCTTTTACATCAATTGTTATGAAATTATTTTCTTGTCGAAATGCAAGACTATTAATTTTTTCTAGAAATACCCAAGAATCCTTCACTATCCATTGTTCTTTTTGCACATATTTTTTCATGATTAAATCTGCTAGTTTGGCACAGGCATAAGTGGGTGACCTCCCTTCCATCCACTATAGGTCTAAAGGGGGGGGGTCTAGTACATTTTTCTGAATCTTCGGAACACCGAACATATATGGTGCTCTTGGTGCCTCTATTAATAAATAATTGTATGTATGTACATCAATTCTTGCTTCCATAAATAACTCATTAAGGAAGCTTTTAATAAACTGGTTTGCTCTATTATACTCATTTAAAGATGATAATTCATATGTCTCAGCAGTTAAAATTTCCTTAATTTTTCTAATATAGTCAGGTGTATCCATAACTACCAGCCCCCTCCCTTATCTGGGTTCATAACCCTCACATTCACTGCCAGTAACACCTCCAAACTTTCTTTTTCATCCTTATTCATGTTATATTTATATTTCACTTTTGTTTCATCCAATTTCCTTAAATCTAATTCACATATTTTTTCAAATACATGTAATATATTATGCAATGGTGGGTTAAAGCAACTAGAGAACCTTAGTTCGACATTGTTAGAGACTTCAGCCCCCAATAATTGTTGCAAATTCATTTTTCTCACAAACAATTTGAAGTCACATATTGTTTGTGCTAAATTCATTTTACATGCGGGTACAAAAGTTAATCCTTTCGATAAAATGTCCACTAACTGTTCCAAAACATGGAAAGATGAAAAATTAAATACAGAAAAATCCCCTTGTTTGTTTTTGATCACATTACAAGTACCATCTTGTTGGTTACTCAATGTTATGTTCTGTTGTTGTAACTTCTCCTCTTGTTCCATTGTTTCTTTTGGTTTCGTCTTGAAAAACCCTGCTTATTATTAGCAACAACCACTTGTTGTTGACCTCTTGCTTCATTGTTGTTTTTATTATTGGTGTTGTCATTGCGTGATTTTAATCTCTCACTTCTCCTAACAGTGTCGAACTCTGCTTCTTCATTATCAACATTACTTTGAGTTTCATTTTGTTGTTTTATTTCTTCTCCATGTTCATGGGTATTAAACATTCCATCCCTGTTTTCATTATTTCCATTATATGCAGGATTAACGATTTGTTTAGACCATAATTGCGATCTCGGTGGTGGGGGGTAGGCTACCCCCAAATTATATTGCTTCTGATCTCTTTCAAGCTTTTTTAATTTATTTTGCCTAATTTTGTCCAAATGTTGTTCAATACTATGAAAACAATGGCGGTATTCATATTTATACCTCCCAAAATCTGCCTGTTGTTTTATTTGTTCATCTATAGACTCAATATTCTGTTCCAATTCTTTATTTATTAAAGTATAGTGTTTAATCATAATTTGCAGCAATTGTAGCCCTTGTTGGTTAAAGAGTTTAATTAGCTCTTGATGAAAAAGAGATCCTGGTACCAGGCTGGTAGGATAGCGCCAGGATCTAAGCCCTTTTGGCACAATTTCCAGTCTCAAGCATTCTTCGAAATACTCTATTTCCACACATAGCTTTTTAAATTTTAGCATGTGTTGGTCAAGTGCATTTAAAAGCTCTGGTAGTGTTTCATTAACTCTATTTCCATTAGATGCTACATTCACATTAAAATTGGCCCCCCTCAAGCTTATTGATGAATTTAGCCAAGTTTTAAAATTCGGTACTTGTGTGGTCTCATTTCCATCATTATGTATCAATTGTTGCTGCATATGAACATTCTGTACTGCTAAGTTGACATTATTACTGTTCATATTGATATCACTACTATTAGCTGAATTCGGCACATTGTTCGTTTGTATCAATTGTTTATGTTGCACTTGCGTGTGTTCAATATTAAAACTTTGCACAGTACCTATTTGTTCTGGTTGGTTGGTGGTTGCTGCCGTCACTTGCCTTCCTTGTTCTTGCACTGGTTGATTAATAGTCGTTACCCTCGCTTGTCCTCCTTGTCCAAGCAATAAAGGATTAGATTCCACTCGTGATGTTTGCGCTGACTGGCTAGCATTAACATTAACCATTCGGTTCAGCTGCTGTTGCTGCTGCACGGTTACGACCGTATCCAATCTATAATTTATCTGCTCAGCTTTTTGTGATAAAAGTTGAATTAACATAGTAAGTTCATGCACAGAATGTGAATCCTCTTCTGTATCTTTCAATGCATTAGGTGTATTCTCAAAAGAGCTGTCTGCCATAGCGAACCAAGACAAACAACTGATATACTTCACTGGAAACCAACTAGTACAAGAAAAAAACGCTAAGCTCATCGCTCTTAGAGAATACTGAATTTAATAAAATGCCAAAATAAACACGTTTTTCATCCAACCTCAATGCCTGGACTTCTTAAGAAAAAAATCAAACCAAAAAACAGCTAAAATTCAAACATCTTATTTATAAACTTCCCAAGATTTTCAAACCCTTAATTGGTTCTTAAAGACATATATGCCTATCATACTTAAGCTTGGCTAACTTTTATCGTAACTTATTCTTCAAATCACATTCCTAAACTTTTTGTAGCAGCCAACAACAAAACATGATTATATAAAATTACACACCTCTAAATAAACTTGAATAAATCTAAATTAAATCGTGCTGAATTATATTGCAAAAATCTATAATATAAATACATAAAAACTTCGATCAATAATAATTAATAACTTTTAAGAACCTAGAATCCTTGCTGTCTCAGTCACAAGCCAATATACCTGGCACTGAGAAGGTTGTCTGCGCAAACACTACCAGCACCACACCTGTACAACACACTCCTACATATGCAGAGGTTCTCAATAAAAACATACCTAAACAAAAGAGACCTCCAAAGCAAAAGCACACACGTACATCACAATCCACAACACCAAGCATTACACATAGTACACACACCTGTGTCTTACAGCCTCTAAAGCCCAGCCACAAACTCAACATATTAGTCATAGGACACAGCTGTGCCCCTCACCAGGGTAGACAAGGAGAAAGTCATAGTAAGATGCTTGTCAGGTGCTAGAATCCACTATATCACACATGCACTCAAGTCTCTTTACAAGAGGTACTGTTATGACTCTGTCATAGTTCATGTTGGTGTGGATGACTTGTGAAGTACCTCTCTGGACTATATGAAGAGACATGCTTGAGCTCGCCAAATATGCATCCCAGGCAGGTATGTCTACCTTCACCCAGAATGACGCCTCAAGACAAACACAAAATTATTGACTTTAACAATTTGTTTAGTTTCTGGTGTCATTCCAAGGGGATCCAGTACCTGACAGCCTGGGAGGACATGACTGACAGACCATGATGCTTTGCCAGTGATGGCATTCATCTGTCTCCCCTGGGTTTCAGGCTGCTGGCAAAGGCTCTTGCCTCCCAGATAACGCCTTCTTTAGACAAAGTCATGAGCACAAAAATTACCAACATGAAAAAGTCTTCTAAACGAAATTTAAAGGTCATGCTGCTAAACGCTAGGAGTCATAGCATGAAACTGCACTCTTTGCAAGCATTCCTTGCCTTGGCAAATGCTGACATTTGTGCCATCACTGAAACCTGGTTCAAAGCTGTGAGGAGCACCCCAGCCTTACCAGGTTACTCAACCTACCATGCTTTCAGACCCCAAACAGAGGGCTACAAAGCCAAAGGAGGTGGAATTTCAATATTTATCAAAGACGTACACACCTTCAGGCTGGTCAAATGGTATGATGCACAGGAGACACTCCAAGTGCAGTTAACTGTTGTAAATCATAGCTAGCTACAGATCCCCAACAATGACTCAGGATGCTCACTCCACTTATCTGGACTTACTTGAATCCATCAAGATTCAACCCTCTACCCTGATCCTGGGTGACTAACTACCCAACCACAAAGGGGAAGACCTATTCTAGCCCAAACATGAACATCCAGAGATTCCTAGACTTCTTCAATGCCAATGCATTGGATCAATTGGTCCACACCCCTATGAGAGGTGAAAATATCCAGGACCAGGTCCTAAACAAAATGAGTAGCAACTGTAGCACCCCTACAGCATCATCCTGTTTGGTAAGATCTAACCATAACGTGATCACTTTCAAAGTCACCATCTCCCCTGACCTCCCCCCTTGTCAGGGTCAAAGAAAACAACTTTTCCCAACCTGACTACGTCTCCTGAGAGAACATATAAGCAGCTTCACAGCCACCATACCATCATTTGGAACTATCACTAATGTTCAAGCCTACACAAAAAAATTATACGACCAGCTACGTAGCAGTGTGGACTCAGAAGCACCCAACAGGACAAAATCATCTTCCTCAAGGAAGAATAAGCCTGCCTGGTGGACAGCAGCAATAAACAAACTCTATAATAAAAGGAAACAATTGCTGTCTAGGACCAGGAAGGAGCAGGTGCCAAGTTGGAAGTAATCTCTCTTTTGTCTGAACAAGCAAATAAGGTCACTGGTGAAATCTTCTGAAGCGAGTCCAAATAGACCACATTCGCTAAGGGCAATCACAAGGCCTTCTTCACATATGTCTGCAATCTCAAAGGTAACACCCAAATTTGCTCTGAACTGGTGGTCAATAACACGATGTACATAAATGCCGAAGATACAGCCAACCTGCTGGCAGACAGGTTCAGTGAAAACTTCACTCCCCCTGCCCCCATCAGTAAACCAGGACATCCCCAACACCTGCCCCTTCCCCTCATCACCATGCAGCAGGTCTTTAATGCCCCTCAAAGGCAAAAAATACAGTCTCCATAGTACCCAAAAACATCCCTGGCTCTATCCTACATGAACTCAGGCATGAGTTCTCAGCTCCATTAGGCACCATATTCATCCAAAGCCTGAGCACCTGCTTCATCCCAGCTGAATAGGGGACAACCACTGTCTTCCCTCTACACAAAGGTGGAGCATCTACTGATCCAGGCAGTTATAGGCCCATCTGACTCACTAGCCTGATCTGCAAGGCCATGGAATGCAATATCATGGACCTTATAAACAAGGATATAGGCAACCTCCAAACACTTGACCCAACAAAATTTGGTTTTGTTAAAGGGAGATCATGCTTGTTAAACTTGGTTGACTTCTTTCTAACAGTCATCAAAGCCATGAAAGGAGAAAGACAGTGCACACCACCTACCTTGACCTAGCCAAAGCCTTCGACACTATTCCCCACTCAGGCATAACAGATAAACTCTCCCAACTAGGCATCAACCCACGTTACCAGATGGGTAGCTAACTGTTTCACTGATAGAACCCACTCAGTCAAAATAGGGGAATCCACCTCTAGTAGCAGAGCTGTAACAAGTGGTGTATCCCAAAGATCAGTCTTGGGGCCTCTACTGTTTGGGATATACTTTTCTGAAGTGCAAGATAAAACCAGTGGTCTGTGGCTGACCAAGCTTGCAAATGACTGCAAGCTGGGTGCAGTCTTAAATTCCTCTAGTGATGTGAACATCCTCCAAGAGGGCCTTACCCAAACTAATGACTGGTGCCAGAAGCATGGCCTCAAACTGAATCCCAAAAAAATGCATTATTATCCCCTTTGGGGAAAATGGCATCCCCACTAATTATCCCATTAATAACAATGTACTAAGCACGCAATCAGTCATGCGGGACTTGGGCACCCAGACTGATAGAAACCTGACTTTTGACCACCACGTTGCCTCCGTTTTATGGAAGGCTTTCTACATGGCCCACCTCATAAGTCAGGGTAATTCATCCGGGAACAAGGAAGTCCTAAACTCCATGTACTCCTCCCATTATTGAATACAGTGCCCCTTTCAGCATGTACCTTGCCAAGCCCATGCAGCAGCTGGAGAAACCACAGAGGTTCCTGACCAGGAAAATCCAGGGTCTCAAACACCTAGCCTATAGAGATAGGCTAAAAGCCTTGTCCGTCTATTCAGTCTCTTACAGACTGCTCGGAGATGACCTGTGTCTGGCATACAAGCCAATCTCAGACCCAGCCCTGATGGAGTTGCTGCACATCCATAAGTCAAACTCCACTCACACAACCCACATGCAAGGGCTCAACCTGGTCTGTGACATTAATAGAACTTGCTGGCAGGATAGATTTGTTCCCCAAAGACTCACCCCATCTGTGGAATAGACTCCCTCTCCATGTAAATCAGAGTATTTCTCTACCCCTCTTTTAGGGGAACCTGGATGACTGAATGGGAAACAGAAAATATACCCCTGGGATCCCACCTGTGCCCCTGCTGGATGGGAAAACAGGTGCTGACTTTGTAGAAACATGGGCAAAGTTCTTGGATAGACTTATAAGGGCCTCCAAGCCAATACCCTACTATCATCCTATGAACCTAAAATTTAATTGAAAGAATAGAAATTTAAAATTTTAGATGACTTGTACAGTCTGAAAAATGATTGTGATGAAGACATCATTACTGAATGCTAGAAACACTCAAAAGAATATAAAATTTCATCTCTGGCCAAAGATTTCATCCCTTTTAGACATATGATGTTCATGCCTCCATGAATAAATAAAACTAAACAATGGTATTTTGAATGAAAAAGAAGTTATGTACTCACCATAACGTTCCATCTGAGTAGGTAACTTCATTTGTCAGCAACCTGTGGGTTACGGATCCGAGCCGGCAGCATACCAAGTTAAAGATCCAAGCTCCAAGCTCCACCCCCTTACCCATACTACCCTGCAACCCCCTTCCAATCCTCAGATCGTGTTTGCTACCTGCACAAACACAAAACAAACTAACAACCTGAGAAAACCTGACTCAGAACAAACAAAGCTAAATAACTATTCGGTTAGGGGGAAGGAGGGAGGGACAGTTGCTGACAAATGAAGTTACCTACTCAGATGGAATGTTATGGTGAGTACATAACTTCTTTATCTGAAGTAGTTAACTTCATTTGATCAGCAACCTGTGGGACAGAGTCGCCAGCTACCCGAAATCTTGGGAGGTCCTCAAGGAAGAATATTCCGGAGCACTGCAGAGCCAAAAGCAGCCCTTCCTCTAGACACCAAATCTAGCTTATAATGAGAAATAAAGGTGTGAGAGGATGCCCAGGTAGCCGTTGAGCAAATGTCATCCAGGGAAACTCTAGACCAGAATGCAGCAGACGTTGCCATAGAACACGTAGAATGAGCATGAACTCCCATTGGTTCTGGCAAGCCAGATTCTCTATAAGCTAAGAGAATACAACTCGAAATCCATCTGGCGAGAGTTACTTTAGAAATCAGTTTCCCTAGAAAGGGTTTTGTAAAGGAGACAAAAAGTTGGACAGACTTACGAAAGACAGCCATCCTCTGTAAATAAAAACGTAACTGTCTGTGAACATCCAGTAAATGAAGTTTATACTCCCCTTTGTTCTGGTAATTGGGGAAAAAAAACTGGCAAATTAATGGATTGATTAATGTTCGCCTCAGAAGCCATTTTGGGAAGGAAGGAGGGATTAGTCCTGAGAGATACCCTGTCCTTGTGAAATACAAGGTATGGAGGTTTGATAGAAAGAGCCTGAAGCTCTGACACTCTCCTGGCTGAGGTAATGGCTACCAAAAAGACTGTCTTCCATGACAAGAACTTCAGATCAACGGAAGCTGTGGGTTCAAACAGCGGCAATACTAACGCCTGAAGAACTAAGGTCAGGTCCCACGGTGGGGATGAGTTTCTGACAGGAGGTCTCAAAAGAAAGGTACCTTTTAGAAAGGCCTTACAAATTCTGGTAGCAGCAAGAGAACCAAAGTTGTCCCCAATATGAAAATGGGAAATAGCAGCCAGCTGAGCCTTTAGAGTAGATGAACTGGCCCCCTGCTGAAAAATATGAGACAAGAATTCTAGAACCGCTGGAAAAGGGGCAATAAAAGGATCCAAGTTCTTATGTGAAGCCAAATGGAAAAACGTTTCCATTTACTATTGTAAGTCTTCCTGGTAGAGGGCTTATGTGCTGCCACCAAAATGGACTTGACTAGGGAAGAGATACCGGGAGTCCTGGCAATTAAGGGAACTGGATCAGCCAAGCTGTGAGCTTGAGCTCGTCCAGATTCGGAGGGTTCATTCCCGAGGGGTGTGAGATCAGATCTGGAATGGGATCCAAGATCCAGAGAGGAGCTATGAGATGAGACTGTAGGCAGGGGAACCAGACTTGATGTGGCCAGAATACGGCTATGAGGATAATCTTGCTCCCCAACCGACGAGCTTTCTGCAAAAATGTTGTCATCAGCGGAAGTGGTGGATACGCATAAAGAAGACTGGGCAGCCAAGCATGGACTAGAGCATCTCTGGGGGCTTCCCCTAAAAAAGGAATTAGAGTGAAAAACTCACTGCACTTCACGTTGGAAGGCGATGCAAAGAGATCGCAGCAAGGTTGACCCCATTTGAGGAAGATCTGTTCTGCTACGGAAGAGTTCAGAGGCCACTCGTAAGGGGAGAGAATAGTTCTGCTCAATTTGTCCACCAGAATGTTGGACCGACCCGGGATGTGCATTGCTAACAGGAAGCGGTTGGTGGAGATAGCCCATTCCCAAACTCTCATGGCCTCTCGGCAAAGAGGGTAGGACCTGGTTCCCCCCCCTGTTTGTTGATATACCAGACCACTGACATATTGTCTGACTGGATCTCAATAGTCCCCGGAGGAAGGAAGGAATGAAGGGCCTGCAACGCTAAAAGGACCGCCCTCATCTCCAGTACATCTATATGCAGAACGGTCTCTGTATGAGTCCACGTGCCTTGGACAGTCCTGCCTGCACAATGCCCCCCCTACCCTAGGCAGGAGGCGTTCGTTGTCACTGTGGCCTGGGGTAGGGGCATAACAAATGGTCGTCCTTCCCGAAGGTCTTGGGATTGGAACCACCACATGAGGGAGTTCCTGCAAACCCTGCTGAGATGGATCGGCAAGTTTAGTGGATGATGTAGAATGAACCACTGGACTTGCAAAGTCCACTGTAAAACCCTCATGTGCAGGCGAGCGTAAGGGATCAAATTGATCGCTGCCACCATGGATCCCAAAGCTCTCAGGACTAACTCTGCTGGAGGAGCAGGAGACTGAAGAAGAGCAAGTACATGTAGAGTCATGCTGTGAAGTCTGTCTGGCGCTAGGAAAGCCTTGACCTGAAGGGAATCTATCCTGGCCTCTATAAAGTCTATAATCTGAACAGGTTGGAGAAATGACTTCTTGGCATTTATAGGGATCCCCAACTGGGATGATAAACGAAGGAAGAAGTCCCTGGCTAGAGACAGTAGATGCCTGGTGGGGGCGGTGAGGAGCCAGTCATCTAGGTACGGGAAGACCTGTATGACCTGGAGCCTCAGGTGGGCTGCTACAACTGCCATGACCTTGGTGAACACCCTGGGGTCTGTGGTGAGACCAAAGGGTAGGATCCTGAACTGGTAATGACTGGCCCTAGCCGAAAGCAGAGAAAACTTCTGGACCGTCTGTCCATGAGTATATGGTAGTACGCATCCTTGAGGTCTATGGAGCACATCCAGTCCTCCTCCTGCAAGAGGGGCAGGATGGATTGGAGCGTGACCATCCGGAATTTCTCCTTGGCAATGAAAAGGTTCATTGCTGACAGGTTGAGAATCGGCCTTAAGTCCCCCATCTGTTTTGGCACCAGAAAGAATCTGGAGTAGATGCCTGATCTGGACTGGTCTGGGGGCACATGCTGGATGGCTCTTTTTTCTAACAGCTTTTCTATTTCCAAAGCCGCGGCCTCCCTTTGAGTGGGTGGAACATCTGGGAGGCGCCTTGAATAAGAGGGCTTGTTTATGAAGGGGACTGAATAGCCTCTGGATATTATCTGAAGCACCCAGCGATCTGTCGTGATGGACTCCCATTGAACCAGGTGCCTTGAGAAATGTCCCAGACTGCCTCCAAAGGGGAGCAGTTGGGCAACCCCTCAGGGCTGCTGCGCGGGTCGGCCGGAAAAGGGTTCCCGTGACCTGAAGTTCTTCGGACCCCCTCTGCCTCTGGGCCGGCATCCACCTTGTCTCCCTCTGCCTCTGGGGGAGAAGGAGTCCTGAGCATTCGGGGCCTGCTGAGATTTCCGGAACCACATCTTCTTCTGCCCTCGGTGGTTCCTGGAGAAGGACCTTTGAGGGGTAGAGAAGCGTATTCTGATGGCTGACAGCATTTTCCCGTCTTTCTCGCTCTGGACCAGCGTCTCGCGGATGGTCTTCCCAAACAGGGTAGACCCGTCAAAGGGTGCATTCGCGAAGGCCGCCTTGAAACATTCCGAGAAATCGTAAAGCCGAAGCCAGGCATGAAACCTTAAGGTGATACCGGACCTGCTAGCTCTAGCAGCTCCTTCCGTGGAGTGGGAGAGTAGCCACATAGATGTATTTGGCACTGATTTGAGAGTGGCCATACGCGCTGAGAAAGTCCGTTTATCCTCAGCCGACATGGACTCTGGGGGAGACTCAGCGTACTCTTTAACCAGGTCCCGCTGCAGTCTAATAACATGGGCCAAGTAATTCAGTGCCCTAATTGAGAAGGTAGCTGAAGCAAACATCTGCTTTCCAATACGGTCCATTGCCCGTGACTCCTTGTCGGGAGGATGGACCGAGGAACTGTCCTGAGCTCGTTCCTTTTTGGTGGCCACTACCACCACCATGGCATCAACAGGGGGACCCTTGCTCCATGAAGCTTTGTCTGTAGGGGGGCTCAAAATCTTGTCGGGTCTCCTGGAGATAGGCTCTACAGTGTCCGGTTCCTTCCACGCCCTGGTGGTAGATGGGCCTGTGTTGGAAGCCTCCAGGAATACTGACTCGTCCGAGGAAGGCTTTTTGGTGGACCACCCCGCCTTTGGCAAAGCACTTCCATAATGTCCCCGAAGGATACGCCGTTGAGGGGGTGACTTGGGGGAACCTTCCCCTTCCTCCAAATCGGTATCCTCAGTAAGGGACACAGGGGAGTCCACGTGCCTCCTTTTGCACAGGAGTTTGTGAGGAATCTCTTCGGGGGGACTGTCCGAGGGGGGCTCACAAACGGATTTGTGTTCCTCCAGGGGAACTGGCTGGGGCATCAAGGACACAGGCTGTCCCTGGGACTGGATGATGGAGGACAAACCGAGCTGCGAGGGAGCGAGGGCAGATCCTGAAGACAGAGCCAGGGGTCTTGAGTCATTGATCCTCTAGAGAGAACCCTCTCCACAACATCGAATGCCGAAGGGGAACCGGCCTCTCTAAGACAGGTGGCCGGCACCCTCGGATCCAACGAAGGGGTCAGAGTCAGAGCCGAAGAGCTCGGATCCGAGTGGACGGTGTGCTCCGACCGCAATGAAGCCGAAGACACACTCGCTCCCTCGGATCCGATGCCCGGCTATTGGCTCCAAGAGCTCGGATCCGAAAAGGGATCTGATAAGCTCGAGGGCATGGCCTGTGTCGAGGTAGTGATAACCATCAGCGCCGACTCCCTGACTCCAAGGATCCTCGGATCCGAAGACTCCGAAACCCGATAGTGGATCGGAGAAGCAGCTATCGGGGCAAACAGTGGAGCTGAACTCCCCCCCCCAGGGGGGGGGCAGCAACACTCCCATCTGCAGCTGAGTCTGTAAAAAGCGATGCATCATCTGGTCCATATCTGCCTCCGAGAGGCTTCTAGTAGATCTAGACGAGACCACCGAAGCCGGTCGGGAGGGCCGACGCGACGACCTCGAAGATGGTCATGCCTCCTCCTCCTCCGGCTCCAGAGAAAAGCATGTAGAACAGAGCCGTGGGGAGGAAGGCTTGGAAGTCCTCGATGGGGAAGGGAGAACCTTGGCGGGAGGGGCCGAGGGGTCCAAATTGGCCCGGCGTTTGTGGCTTCTCTCTCTGTCCCTTTCTCTCTCTCCCTTCTCTCTTTCCTGTCTTTTTTTGCCTCACGATCTCCCTGGGACAAGGTGGGAGGGTGAGTCCCAGCCAGGGGAGGAGAGCTAGATGGTTGGGGAACCGCAGCCGCGGTTGTCGCTACAGAGGGAGAGGGGGAAGAAGAAGCTGATTCCCCGGGTAGAAGGCCAGCCATAATCAGCTTATTCATCCCGTCTCTCAAAGCCCGGCTGCACAAATTTGGCAGCCTGTGGAAAGATGGGCCACCCCCAAGCAAAGAACACACTGAGTGTGACCATCCGCTGGTGACAGCTTATGGCCACACTCAGTGCACATAGAAAAGATAAGTTTTTGGCTATCAGCCATACCACGCACTCACACACACACCTGAAGAAAGGGGCGTACTGGTGATAGAGATATGAAGGATAAGAGGGATATAGTAGTAAGTAAGTAGAAAACGAAAATCTATTCTCAAGAGAAAAATACTACACACACAAACAACTAAGTACCCAAAGTTTTTTGAATAAAACTATAAAATACTTAACTCGCCTGGAGATCTAGGAATCCCGAACTTGGCAAAGCCACAGCAAACGAGATCTGGGGATTGGAAGGAGGTTGCAGGGTAGTATGGGTAAGGGGGTGGAGCTTGGAGCTTGGTATGCTGCCGGCTCGGATCTGTATGGGATCCGTAACCCACAGGTGAAGTTAACTACTTCAGATCAAATATTTTACAGCAGAAAAATAAATTAAAAATGAACTTTTCCTAACTGTAAATAGTTTTAGCTGGTTGATATCTTGTAGGAAAACAGCTAAAACTTGAGACAATTGTATTTATTTTATGCATTAATACAGAATAATTTATTTTGTACAATACATGATTGAAATATAATGAAAATGGAATGTGTGATATCTCAGTCAATAGAAAATATTTTTAAAAACTATAAGTTATCAGTTCATTATGAAGTCCACAATAAATTTATCTATAAGTAAGATTTAAGTTGATTATGTTACAAATCCAATGCACTAACATTCACCTCCATTCTATAGGTGCAATGTCAGTAATTTGGTAAAAGAGGAAAATGTAGGAAGCTGACAAAGTGCGCACTCATATTTTATACATTTATTAATTGGCTGTGCCCACAGGACACAAGTGTGCACTTTTCTGAGGTGAACCAGTAGCAATGTATGGTCAAGTGAGGTGCTCAGAGTCACACAGGAGGCAACTGCAGGTGAAAGACATCAACTTCTGTATCCCCGACAAGGAAGCAGCTAATTAACAGCTCAGAATCTTCATCCTCTGTGCTAACTGCTAGACCAATAAACTGGAAATCACCACATTTCATGCAGAGAACTTTTCCATACAGTGGCACATAAGTGAGAGAAATGTCTGTCGGTGGAAACAAATGTAAAATGTATGTTAAGAATGAGAGGAGTGGAAGGAGAGAGGACCAAGTGAATTAGAACAGTGTGTTACACCTGGTGGTTTGCCATACAGTAATCCATAAAGACAGGTTTATAAAATTAATGTCAACAAGAAAAGTAAATCAAAGGAGAATTGGTAGCCAATCGGCTTGATTTCAAGGCAGTGCTGAAGGTTTCTCCTCTGGCTCCAGTGATAAAGAGACAGATGCAGTTCAGTTTCTGTAGGTTTTCAGAAGTAGAGGAGCCAATGATATTGTGAAGAACATTCAAGGGCAGGCAACAGCTCATCCTTGACAATTATCAGTCTTCCATGCTTACTTAGGAGATTACTAACACAATTACATGTATAAAGTATAAAAGTAACTTTATTTCCAACATGAAGATGGGAGTGAGCATGAAAGATGGATTGAGTCAAATCCTAAGATATTTTATAGATTGTGCACTGAAACTGGTGCACAATCAAGACAACTGAGGCCCTAGTTGTCAGGACACATGTTAAGATGCATTCAAGCTCCAAAGCCATTGCATTTTCCTCCTAGACTCAGCCCAAGGTCACAGTCATGACACAACCGAGTTAACGTCAAAGAGAGTTTCAAATGGTGTTTCCAGAGCTGTCAGATTTCCAGATAACACTGTCATCTGCGTAACATTTCAAGTATTTTGGAACATAAGGGAATTGATACAGATCATAAAAGATCATCACTGAGAATAAAAATTAAGAAAGAGAAAGAAGGAAATTAAGTATTGTTACTTTTATACAATTTCCAGGCAAAACATATACGGAAAGATTAATGGAGACGTAACAGAAAAGAAAAATACTTCCACAAGAAAAACTGCCAGAAACACTCATTGGGTATATATTATTTCCTGGAAAGAGTTATTCATTTGACTTGTAAGAATCCATGTCTATGGTTTACAACATTTAAAATATGTGTGTGTGTATATATACTAACTCCAGGATCGCACTACAGTGGGGAACAGGACATATGCCTGTTTAGATGAAATGAGTTTCAGTCAAATGAGTTTCAGTGAAATGTGCTTTCAGTGAAACAAAGTAGACCCATATATATATATATATATATATATATATATATATATAGGTCTATTTCATATAACTGAAAACCTACTTACTCAAATCATCAATGAAGGCCTGGATCACCAAACAGGAACTCCGGGAAATGAACCACTTGGCCACCATGGTGAAATTTGCCCTTCCCCCACTGTAGTATGACTTTAGATTTCGTTTAGTTAGGGGGGGTGTGAGGCAGCAGCCTGAAGCTGGGTTTGATTTGCTTAGTTTTTTTTTTTTTTTTGTGGAACTGAGCAAGTAGTTAATTTCATGGAGTTCCTGTTCAGTGATCCAGGCATTCAATGAACAGAGGTTTCATCAATTTTGTCTCGATATTTACTGATTCAGTTTTCGATTATATGAAGTAGATCCATAAAGATAGATAGATACATCTGTATGAATATTATACAAATTCCCATGGAAACACAATTTCACTGGAGGTAGCATTGCACCTTTTTGCTTCTATAAAATGAAGACAGAAGATCTAATCCATGCACTGATAGAGTGTCCTTATGTTAAATAAGAAATAGTAAAACTATGTAAAGAATTTAACATAGTAACATATGACGAGTCACTACTGCTGTAGCCCATAACCAATGAGATGTCCACTGCTGAAGGCCCAACATCTAGCCCAAATTTCAGCTTTGCACCTTTGTCCCTGGTTGGGCTGATGCCAGCTTGCTTAGGATGCCAGCGGTCTCCCAGTGTAAAGCTGGATACAACAAATTTCATATTTAGTTCCTTTCTTGTCAAGTGGTCTTTAAAAAGAGTTTTTTTGGTTAGCTATCCAGCCAGACTCACAAGAAGTGCAGGAAGTCTACCCACAGATTGAACCTGTCACATTTTGCCAGAGGAATGGTAAATAGTATCCCTTCTAGAAACATCCTGACCAGAACAGGACAGAGACCTGTTACGTATGGCCTGGTGTGCAAAATATGGAGAAACTAGAACACGTATCGATCCCAGACATCGGATACCCAAAGGAAAAAAAATGGGAATGAAGGGAAGGAAACAATTCTGCAACAGTAATCCTATTCAAACA
Source organism: Protopterus annectens (assembly GCF_019279795.1). Taxonomy (NCBI): domain Eukaryota; kingdom Metazoa; phylum Chordata; order Ceratodontiformes; family Protopteridae; genus Protopterus; species Protopterus annectens. The sequence goes on from NC_056732.1 coordinate 1,857,322,561, forward strand.
CCTACTGTTACTTTACGTTCTTTATGTAAACGTAACATTTTCTTTAAATGGAGAGTTTGCAAGCAGCCATAACCAATGGGAATACAAAGTTTTTGTCACCATTGGCTGGTTGGTCAGTATTTGGCACCAATCATTTGTTTGAGCAACACCCTCTTGTAGGATGTTGACATCGTTTGAAGCAAACTTTGTCAGCCACTGACCTGTAGTTTTTGCTTGCACTTCGGAGAAATAGATTCCAAACAGTAGATGTCCCAGGACTGATCCCTGTTTAATACCACTGGCTACGGGTCTGCTGTTGGAGGTGTACTCCCCTATTTTGACTGTATGGGTTCTATCAGTGATCCAGTTAGCGTCCCACCTAAGGATATAAGGGTCGATAACTAGCTAAGTGAGTTTGTCAATGATGCCTGAGTGGAGGGATAGTGTCAGAAGCCTTGGCTAGACTAGGTAGGCTGTATAGACAGATTTCTCCTCATCCAGGACCTTGGTGACTGTCTCAAAGAGGTCCACCAGGTTTAACAGGCATGATGTCCCTTTGACAAATACAAACTACGTAGGGTCAAGTGTTTGGAGATTACCTATATTTTTGTTGATAAGGTCCATGATGAGTCACTCCATGGCATTGCAGATAAGGCTAGTGAGGTTAATAGGTCTATAGTTTCCAGAGTCAGTGGAAACACCACCTTTGTGCAAGGGGACAAAGGTGGCTGCTTTCCATTCGGCTGGTACGAAGCCGGTGCTTAGACTATGACTGAAAAGAGTAGCAAATGGTGTTGCTAATTCTTGTTGGAGCCCATGTGGGGTGTGGCAAATGCAAGGTTGAGTCTCAAAAGGGTAACTGGCTATGTTTAAAATGGTCCACAAGGACAGTTAGCCTAGTACTAATCTATGAACCTATATAAGATGCAGCCTGGGATGTTATTAAGTCCCACAGATGCTGTGTTTTTGGCCTTAGAAAAGGTACTTATGACCTGCTCTTTAAAGAAACAAGGTAGGGGACAGTTGGTAGGGATGTCATGGGGTACATATGGTGGGGACGAGAGAGTGAGGTTTTCATAAAAACCTGTTGGCTAACAGGTTAGCTATGTCCACAGGCTCAGTATATGTGGTATCACTAACTACCAGTTTGGCACAATCTGGGCCTTTCCTTTTAGGCTGGATTTAACTAAAGAATGCCTTATGGTTGTTCTTAGTTGAGGGTGCTAATTTGGATTCATAGTTTTCTTTGTAGAACTTCACAAGAAATCTTGTTTACTTGTTTAATCTGATGAGGGAGCATTTTCAGTTTAGGGCCTGCTTCCTCTTACTCTTAAGAGAGCAATTTCTTCCTCTTATTGTAAAGCCTGTTAATGGCAGTTGTCCACCAGGCAGGTTTGCTCTTCTTTGAAGAGTCTGGTTTGGTCCTATCAGGTATGGCCAAATCAATGCAGTTATACAGGTGTTTCTATAAAGTACTGGTATAGAACTCAGCATAGTTGGGTGGCCGCAGTGGTGTAGTGGTTAGCATTGCTGCTTCACAGCAAGAGGTTCTCCGGTTCGATCCTCGGCTGGGGTGCCTTCTGTGCGAAGTCTGCATGTCCTCTCTGTAGTCACGTTGGTTTCCTCCGGGTGTGCTGGTTTCCTTCCACATCCCAAAGACATGCTGTAGGTGGACTGGATACTCTAAATTGGCCCTAGGCGTGAGTGCGTGCCTTCCGTGGAAGGTAAGGTGCTGGGCTGGCAACTCGACACCGTAAAACTCCACTGCCAATCATGAGCAGACAGGTGATCCGCTGTGGCAACCCCTAACCAGGAAAAAGCTGAAAGAAGAAGAAGACAGAACTCTGCATAGTTGTCAGTTAGTGCAGTGAAGCTTTTTATACCATCCTATAAGAGGTTATAAATCTGCTTTGGATAAGTTTTTAGTCTAGATGCTACTGCTGGGGGACCAGGTGTGATAGTTACTTCGAATCAAATTGAGTTGTGGTCAGATCTCACCAGGGAAGACCTCACAGTGATGGTGCTACATCAGTCCCTCATATTGGTAAGCACCAGATCCAGGGTGTTGGCAACTCTTGCGGGGATTTCAACCAGCTGGTCCAGGGTGTTGAATTTAACGAAGTCAAGGAACCTTTGGGCAAGTGAGTTTGAGCACAAGTAATTTACCCAGTCAATCGATGGGTAGTTAAAGTCGCCCAAAACCACTATGTTTGGATGTATCTTGATAGCATCAGGTAGATCCAAATAGGCAGATTGCGTGTCCTGATTTATGGAGGGGGTCTTGTAGCTGGCATTGACTTGAATAGTTATGCAAAACTAAAGGAACATACCTATTTTCCTTGTATTTCTGTCCTGTCTCTATTGTACCTGTAAACTGTCTGGATTGCGAATTTCGTACCTTTCATCGTCTTAGCTAAAAATAAAAAAATAAAAAATGGTAGCAGATATCAATAGAAGAAAGTCAGTGTGACCCGACGTTTAATGTTGGTATAGGCTCAATTTTCAACGGACATGATCATTGGGCTGACCAATCAGCATGCTCAGTTTTGAATATTAATGGCCAGTCACTGTATAACAACAAACGCTCTACACCTCTTCCACCTTTCCTCAAATTCCCCAATTCTCTTACGTAATATGGTCTCAGAAGTACATGCAATGAAACTGGAACGATACCTGTTTGTATTGTAGCTTATTCTCCTGACATAATCACAGCAATTGAAACTTGGTTGAAAAGAAATAGCTGCCAATGAAATCATTGCACCTCAATATAACATAATCAGAGAGGATAGGAAAAACTGAAGTCCAGTTGTCCTTGTCATTATTTACAAAAGCTCACTTATGTCACCGCTTATCCATAAGAAATAACAAAGTTCAATAATGTGGAACTGCTAACACACACCAGAATAACCAATATATAAAAATGTTGCTTATCAGATATTTATAATCTTTAATTTTATTTATTTATCATTTCTTGACTGGGTTAGTTCCACTAGCTGAGACCTGAGGTATATCACTGGATCGGAGACATTCCCCTACCATTTTTGATATGTGCAGTGGGATCTTTTACATCCACCTGAACTACCACCAACTCAGGCAGATGGGGCCTCAGTTTAATTTCTTATCCAAAGGACAGCACACTCAGGAGTGCAGCACCCCCCTTATGCTTCACTGCAGTGTCAGAAATCAATCTACCTGGTATGAGAATAGAACCTACAGCTTTCAAATCAAATGTCAGTGTGCTATCTCTTGTGCCACTGACACATTCTACCAGAAAGCAACATCACCACTGTTAGAAAAATTTTATGCTGGACATTTCTTCTTATACATCATAAAACAATAACGCTGGGAGACATAAATACAGATTGTAATATCATCAACAGTAGCACCACAACAGATTCCAAGAACGATTACAGCTTTACTCATTTAAATCACATCTACTACAAGAATCCACAAACATACAAATAGACAATTTACCTTGTATTATCTACTAAATAATAATCATAACATAATAAAGACACATGGCTGTCTACCAGATAACATAAGTAACCACCTTCCAACTTATAACACTCAAGATAAGCAAAACACTTAACAACCAAGTCCACTTTACAACCAACTTTAACAAAGAAATCTTAATCCAAACATTGGTACAATATAACAAGAATGTATTCAAGCCCCTGCCCCTTGACACTGCCATAGCATATTTCAATAATATATTCCTAAAAATCCTCCAACTCCCCCGTGACTACTTATAATGGCTTTTGATGCAACTGCTTACTGTATCCCAATACTACTAAACAGATCTATATCTGAATATAATGTTCCATCTATCTGCAAGAAATCATTCATCATGTCACTACATAAAGACAAAAAATATAAGAAATGATACACATGTTAAACTACAACTTTGAAAACTGAAATAAACAAGCTGGACAAAGAAATTAAGTATAATGTGAGACAAGACCAAGAAAATTTTCTATAAAATTTATATAAAGATATTGAGCATAATAGGAAACATTTTTATAGATACACAAGATGTGGAAAACTGAGATAAATTGTGAAGCCTCTCCCCTTAGTAAAGTAAACTTGAATTGTCTTATGTTTCCTGCCTTCCCACTTACTGAAAACAATTCACTTTATTCAGCTGCTTTTACGGTATTTGTGACATAAGGAAAGGTTTCTTTGTGGCAGGAGAGGAGCTACACCCTTCTGAGTTATTGGGCCCCAAACCAGTTATTTTACATTAAGAAGGTTTGTGGGCTACACTCTTGTGGCAGGAGTGGATAGCCACTGCCTTTCTGAGCTGGGAATTACTTGGTGAAGGCTTGTTATGTTCATTATTCAAAACGTGTTTTAGTTCTTTTAATCTGTGTAGACACTGATCTCTCACAGTGTAAGTTTCCCTTAAAACACCCTTACTGCCTAGACAGATTTTTTTAAACTACTAGAACATCTATGCTGTGTACAGCTGAGCACTGCTCATCAAGTTTCTTGTCTTATTGACCTGTTCAATATCTGTATTTCCCTCCCTCCTCCCTAGGAGATCAGTAGCCATGGATATGCATTTCTTGACTCTCTGTGGCCAGTCTGGTTGAGATGGGTATTCTGAGGCATTGTAACAGTTGTTGCATGTACACAGACAACCCACTTATTCTTAATAAAACAGGCAGTGTATGTGAGAGGTGTAAATACACTTTAATGCTGGAGGCAAAACTCTTTGAAAGAACCAAAACAAATCCTACAGAGGTTGTCAGTGTCACTTATACCACAACTACTGCACAGGATAAGGACCCAACACATAAAATTATTTATGAGGCACTTACAGGTAACCTTACTAAAACACTAAGGCCTCCTGCACAGTACAATCAAAAAAATGGGTCCTTAACCATCACGTAAACAATCTGTTAAAACACCACCCAAAACTAAACTTAGTAACATTGTATCCAATTCCTTTACTGCTAAGACCTAAATGTAACAAAACTACAGTTTTCAGTTAAAAGACCATTGGCTAATTTCCAAAGAAAATCCCAGGAGTCCTTTAAATTTTTGCAAGACACAGTTTTACAAGCAGTTATTAACCTTGAAACTAAAGAATTTCTTCTGATGAACTAGCCCTTAGTTTTTGTGGTGTTTGGCATTTCCAAAACACACAAGAACTTACAGAACCCCCATTACAGGTTAATTGTTAATTTTTTCTTCACAAAGCTCTAAGGTGTACCGCCTGGCAGTATATATTGACAGAAAACTCAAGAATGTGTTGGAAGATACCGGACATATTTTAAGGGACTCCTTAGGATTTGGGGGGGAAATTAACTAATGGTGTTTTGACTGAGACTGTAGTTTTGTTACCACTGATGTCATTTATCTTTTTACGAGTATTCCCCATGATGAGAGACTTTACTTTTTTCGACATGCCCTTTTAGAAACAGAATCCTTGGAATACAGGGAAGTACGATTGTTGGTTGAAATTATGTAATTAGTATTACTGAATAATTTCCTGTCCTTTGAAGGTGAGTTTTACAGGCAGGTAAAAGCAGTGGCCATGGGGCTGTTTGTGATCCTATTTTTGCTAACCTAGTTGTGCTCACCTGGGAAAGATGTTTAGTGTTTCAAACTCCATCTCCCTCCTACTGGACATTTTACAGTAGATTCCTGGATGACATTTTGATTATTTGGCAGGAAAAGGACAAAGAACTGGAGATTTTGTTAAAATACATTTCTGGTACTACTTCACTTGTTAGATTTACACAAATATACTCATCCCAAACTTAACATTATCTTGATATCCATTTAAGAGTGGAAAAGAAATGCTTTATTTCCTCTATTTACAGAGGGACCACTTTTTCCAACTCATACCTTCACTGTAATAGTTCACATCTGCCACAGTTTAAAAGCCAATTTATAAGAGCAGCCATGATGGCATCCAATGACAACTTGTTTTTTTTTTTGAAGAACTGGAAATAATGAAAAGTATGTATTTAGAGAGCCAATACCCACAAGACTTATTATCTAATGTTTGTGATAAGATTGTTAAGGGAAAGGGAGTTAAATATACACCCCATCCTAGGAAATGCTAATGCAAGTTTAGCTTTTTGTGTTTCACACAAAAGTAATACTGTTGATTTTCACAACTCCAGGGTAAAAAGAACTAGTTTATACTGAAAATAAATGATGACATGTTTCAAACAGAAGGACTAAGACCCCACTTTATTTAAAGAGGAAAAAATACGATTTAAAATACTGGAGAGTGACAGGGTGGAGCCACACTTGGGTACAACAAAATCTGCGAGATGTAATTTTTGTTCTTACATCACAAGTAATGAAAGTATAGTTTTGAAAAATTATTGTATCACTAAAGTTACTTTTGTAAGGGGAAATTGTGAAACCAAGGGATTAGCATATTTAGCAATGTGTAATCAATGTCATACACACTATGTGGGTAAAACAGAGAAAATTAGTTAAAAGAATAAACGAGCACTTATGTGATATTAGAAAATGGAACACCAACAATGCTCTTTACAAACACTCTCTGGTATGCCAAGGCTAGACCAACTTTGTTTTCAGGTTTTTGGAAATTGTTAATCAGGGTGTCAGAGGTGGTCACTGGAGTTAGTGTGGTAATACACTTAGATGCTACCGCATTCCCTGGATTGAATGAGCACACTTCTATTATTCCAGTGTTAAAAATGAGAGCAGTAAGTTATGAATTTATTTTCTTGGCTACAAATACATTGAATAGTTTAAGGCTACAAGAATGTATATATTTTTTAATATTTTTATTGTATTTATACTATATTATATTTTATTTCATTTTATTTAGTTACAGGATACTAAGATTTCAAGATGAACTTGTACACACCAAAACTTCACATTCTGTCCTTCTGTAATGACAATATTTTCCAAGATAAGTAAACTGTGGTTGGAAAAAACTTTTAAAATCTTGTTTAAATGGTTTAATTGGTAATTACCTGTTCAGTCAAGTTTTAATAATGATTAGGATATGGGTTTAAAATGGTGTAGTATGTTTTAACAACTGTTCTGATGAAGTCCCGAGTTTCTGGGATGAAACCACTCAATATTTTTAAGTAAAGTATTTCATTTTACCTTGGAGTATTAAGAATGTCTTCTACATGACCCTTGGCTGTGCCTAGATGACGTGAACCTTATTTTGTGGTTATTAGTTATATGTGTCAGGCAGGTATGAGCCTAGTACTAAGCAGCATACCACCTAATCAAAGGATGATGCCATGTTACCAACAGAAAACGATTGATTTTGACAACTGGCTTAGCTTCTGGTGTCAGTCCAACGGGGTGCAATATTTGACTGCCTGGGAAGACATGGTTGACAATCCTTGTTGCTTTCGCAGGGATAGTCTGCATTTATCTCTTCTAGGCTTTCGGATATTGGTAAAGATCTTTTCCACTCCCATAGTGCCTTTTTTAGGCAATTCCAAACTGTTAAAACCCCTGACTTAAATTAACCTACAAAGGAATATCTGGGGGTGGTACTGCTCAGTGTTAGAAGTCTTAAAATGAACTCCACTCCCTGCAAGCCTTCATCTCCCTGGAGAGTGTAGACATCTGTGCAGTAACAGGGACATGTATAATGTCATTGAGAGTATCCCAGAAATGCAAGGTTTTAATGTGTTTCACACCTTTAGACCAGCTACTGCACGGGAACTAAAGGTGGAGGAGTCTTAGTCCACATAAAAAAACTCACATCCAGTTAAGTTAAAGTGCATGACCCACCAGAACTCATACATGTGCAACTCACAATAAACAGGGTCTCCTACCATGTAGTTGCAACCTGTAGGCCCCCCTTCCATGTCTCAGGAAACCAATACTACCTATCTCAATGTAATAGAGTCCATCACTATTCAACCCAATATTACATTCATGCAGGTCTCGAGTTCCCCTCTATAGACTGAGAATCCTACACCACCTCTAATGCACAATCTCCATGATTCCTAAACTTTGTTAATACAAAGATCCAAGAACAGTTGGTCCATTCTCCTATCAGAGGTATAAACATCCTTGACCTTGTACTCATGAACTTGGGCGGCCAATGTTCCTCACCCAATGTAATGTCTTCACTCATCAGATCTGACCATAAGGAAGTATTGCTTGAAATAAAAAAATAAATCTGGGGATCTGGTTAAACCAAAAAAAAAAACCTTTAGGAACTATTCCAAGGTTAATCTCACACTACAAAGTGACAGCTTTGCTAAAGTCTAAGCACTCCTAAACCTAGTAAAAACATAGCATGTGCTTAGCTATTTACAAAATCTACATACATACTGATAGCTGTGTAGAGTGAGCTGTGTCCACTCATATGACAGAGGTGTAAATACACTTTAATGCTGGAGGCAAAACTCTCTCATACAACCAAAATAGAATAAGACAAACTCAAAAGTCAAACCACCCTGGTAGAATCACAGTATCAATCAGTTATAAAACAAAATAAACAAAATCCTAGCCAAGTGTAGGACGAACAAAGCCATATGTACTAAAAAAACCCTGGCCAAGCTAAACAGGCAGCTAAGAGGATTAATTAAGACTTCAAAGGCTTCTCAGGCAAAGGACAACCACAAAGCTTTCTACAGCTATGTCCATAACCTCAGGAAATACAAAACAATGTGCAGTACTTGTTGGAAATGCCATCACCCACACTGAACTGGATGCCATTACCAAATTTTTGGCTGACAGGTTCAGAACAAATATCTCACCCACTCCCCCCGATAGTCCAAAGAAAATACCACATACCACAATCCCCCCAACCTACTAGGGAACAGGTCATCAATACACTTTACAAGGCCAAAAATATTGCATCAATGGGTCCGAAAAACATCCTGGGATGCTTAATAAATAGCATGAAGGATGACCTCAGTGGTCCACTTGAATCACTTTTCAGTTGGAGCCTACAGTCAGGTTCTGTGCCCAAGGAATGGAAGATGGCTACAGTCATTCCCCTGCACAAAGAAGGTCCGACCACTGATCGAGGTAAATACAGGCCCATAAATCTGACCAGCATCATATGTAAGGACATGGAAAGAATCATCACGGACATAATAAATGAGGACATCTGTAACCTGTAAACACTGGACTTCTCATAGTTTAGCTTTGTCAAAGGAAGGTCATGCCTATTAAATCTGGTGGAACTGTTTGAGAGGTTCAAAGTACGGTGAAGGTAAGACTGTGCTTACAGCTTACCTCAACCTGGCCAAGCTTTTGATACAATACCCCATTCAGGCATTCTAGACTGTTCACTAATTTAGGTATAAACCCTTTTTTCACCCACTGGATAGCCAACTGACTCACTGATAGGACCCAGGAGGTCAAAACAGGGTGAGCCCACCTCTAACAAGAGGCCAGTCACTAGCAGAGTCTCCCAGGGCTTGGTACTGGGCCTGCTCCTTTTATGGGTCTATTTCTCTGAAATATACAGAAGCAGAAGAAAGACAACAGTAGCAGCCAAGAATTGGTTCTCAATAAAACAGTAGCTAGTAGAAAAAAGGAGAAACCAACCGCCACCGTCAGGACCATACACTGATGTAAAAGCCTAAAAACCTATATCTATTTTTGGTGATTTGGTGTATGGTCCTGACCAAAGCAGTTGGTTTCTCCTTCTTTGTTTTCACTATTTCTCTGAAAAAGAATCAAAAGCTAAAGGTTTATGGGTAAGTTTGCAGCACTAGCATTCTTCAAGAAGGCCCGGCTCTGGCTAACTAATGGTGTCAAAGAGATAAACTTAAACTCAATGCTAAAAGGTACAAACTTCTACCCTTTGGGAAGTTAAGCATCCCGGTTAATTACCATGTATGCCCCTAAGAGTTGACCCAGTGCACCAGGATCTGGGTATGGACATACACACTAGCCTTACCTTCATAGGTAGGTACTAGGCTATCGGCCCTGGGGCCTATACAAGCCCAGCCAAAAAGGTACCCTGGCTTTTGCCACCCAAGAAAATTATTTTCCTGTGCCACTGTCGAGCAGAGCCACAGAGGTGATCCCCGGGGTGAATTTCCTATTTCCCATGCAACCATGAAGATTTTTCTTGAAGAGTGCTAATGAGGAGCTTTGTTTGATATAGATAGGTAGCTTATTCCAGAGTATGGGAAGTCTCTGGGACAGGAATCTATCCCTCTGGCATGTTCTGTTTATTGTGGTGACAGGGTTTAGGTCCCTAGAGCGTGTATACCTCGGAGGGATTGGGATTTCTTTAAATGGAGCATGTCCAACAGCTCTGGGTTTGACATAGCTTTGTATGTTAGGCAGAGATCACCTCTGAGTAGGCGATATGCAACAAAGTAAAGCTGGAGTTTTTTGAAACGGTCTGCATAGGGCATCTGTTTGAGGCTGGAAATCCACTTTGTGAGGTATTTCTGCAGCCTTTCCAGTTGCTGTAGATGTCTTGTGAGGTATATACCAAAAGGGACATTGTACTCTATAATGGGTCTAATGAGTGATGAGTAGAGGGGAACAATGACCTCTTTTTTTCTGGATGACAAACCTTTTGTGATGAGGTGTGCCACGTAGAAGGATTTCCTGACTACTGTGGCGATGTGACTATCAAAGGAGAGAGTACTGTCCAACTGTGTCCCAAGGTCTCTTATCAAACTTTTGGTGTTAAGTATACTACCGCCTATGTTGTAGTTCATGGGTACAGAGTTTTTACCAAAGGGGATGACAATGCACTTTTTGGCATTGAGCTTGAGGCCATGGCTTTGACACCAGGCATCTGTCTCAGTGAGGCCCTTTTGTAGGATGTCCACATCATTAGGAGTTTTGATTATGGCTCCTAGTTTGCAGTCATTTGCGAACTTCGTTAGTCAAAGAACTTCTGTGTTAACCTGTACTTCAGAGAAGTAGATACCAAACTGGAGAGGACCCAGGACTGAACCCTGTGGTACTCCACTTGTCACTGGTCTGAAGTTGGATTTGGAGTCTGTTACTTTCACAGTGTGGGTTCTGTCAGTGAGCTAGTTGGCAACCCATCTTGTGACATAAGTATTAATAGGTTCATAGGTTCATAGATTAGTACTAAGCTAACTGCCCTTGCGAGCCATTTTAAGCCTAGCCAATTATCCCTTGTGAGACTCAAACCCTGCACCTTGTACTTGCAAGGCAAACACCTTAACCATTAGGCCACCCTCCCAACCTCTCTTATCACACTTTTGGTGTTAAGTGTACCTAGGTTAGTGAGTTTATCTATCATTCCAGAGTGGGGGATGGTGTTGAAAGCCTTGGCAAGATCTAGATAGGCAGTGTGAACTACCTTACCCTTGTCTACGGCTTTGGTGACTGCTTCAAAGAAGTCTATCAGGTTTAGGAGACATGATCTGCCTTTTACAAACCTGAACTGGGTGGGATCCAGAGTTTGGAGATTACCAATGTCTTTGTTTATAAGTTCCATGATTATACGCTCCATGGCCTTGCAGACCAGGCTCGTCAGGCTAATGGGGCAGTAGTTCCTGGGGCCCAGTGACCATCATATGGCCACAGTTCTAAGAAAGTCCTTAAATTATAAGTAAGCACATAGCATCTAGGTCCAAAGAGGTCATTATTCCACTGTACTCCACCCTTATTAGACCAATCATAGAGTACAGTACTCCCTATGGTATGTATCTGACCAAGCATATGCAGCAACTACAGTGACTTCAGAGGTTCCATATAAAAATAATACAAAGCATAACAAACCTGTCTTATGCAGAGCACCTTAAAGCTATCTCCCTCTATTCATTTTCCTATAGTTTGTTCAGGGGTGATTGATGCCTAGCTTAGAAGGCATCCACAAACCCCACACTTAAGAATCTCCTACATATGTCAAACAGAACCAGAAATACAAGGTCTAAGGACCTAAATTTTGTCTGTGACTTAAACAGAACATGCTGGAGAGACAGATATTTGACTCGGACATTGCCCCTCCTATGGAACAGGTTCCCCCATCCATGTAAAACTAATTTCATCTATTATCCAGTCTAAGAGCAGCCTAGACCAGTAGGCTAAGGAACAAGAAATTTACACTGGGCCTGGGACCCATGTCCCTTATGGACAGAGGTAGCTTACAAATACCTGGCCCTCAGTGTCCTATTTGGATACAGGATATCATTATTCCTTTGGGAAAACTTGCCTTGGCTTAGAAAGGCCCCCTGGGTCATTGCTTCTGGGCAAGACCGCAATCCAAACTGTAACCTGCTACAGATCCCCCACCATGCCCCAGAAATCCAACTCCACATTTCTTGAAACACTGGAAAATATTAGGGTACATCCCAATACCCTAATACATGCAGATTTCAACTACCCCACCATCGACTAGGAAAACTACTTATGCACTAATTCTTTTGCTCAACGCTTTTTGGAATTCATAAATTCAAACACCTTGGATCAACTCATCCACACCCCCACCAGGGGCAGCAATATCCTGGACCTGGTCATTACCAACATGGGCGACCGGTGTTCCACACCAGAGGTTATTTCCTCGTTGGTCAGATCCGACCACAAGCTAATCAGACTAGACATCCACATCCTACCCCCACCCTCCATTAGGGAAACCACAGTAAAAAATTTCTCCATAGCCAACTTCACACTTCTTAAGACAGAAGTGGCAAACTTCACGACACCCATGCAGCCGGACAACAGAGGTACAACTGCTCAATCCTACACAAAGGCACTTTATAAGCACCTACACAAGTGCATGCATCATGCTATCCCTAACAGAACCAAGACGCTATCCTCCAAAAAAGGAAGCCAATCTGGTGGTCCCCTGCCATAAACAAACTCTACAACAGAAGAAAGAAATTGTTGCAAAAAAGAGTAAAATCCCATGACTGGAAGAACTCCCTGGTCAGCCTCAGTAAGAAGCTGAGATCCCTCAAAAAATCCTCCAAAGCTAGTTATGAAAACAAAATCGCCACTGATTCTAAAGACAACCACAAAGCATTCTATAGCTATGTCAAGAATCTCAATGGCAACACTCAGATCTGCTCTGAGTTACAGCACAATGGCACTAAATATACAGAGCCAACTGATATTGCCAACAGCCTGGCAGATAGGTTTAGTGCTAACTTTACCCCCACCCCCATCCCCTAAAGGGCCCATCTCTATACTGGAAGAATGCAACGTTCCTGAAATCCTGGATGCACAGGTAAAAACCTCACTCTCCAAAGCCAAGAACACAGCATCTATGGGTCCTGACAACATCTTAGGCTGCATTCTGCATGAACTTGCACCCTACCTAAGCACCATGTTCAATCACAGCCTCACCTCCACTGAATGGCGTATGGTGACTGTTATCCCACTCCACAAAGGAGAAGCCACCACGGACCCCGGGAACTATCGCCCCATTAGCCTAACGAGCCTAGTCTGCAAGGCCATGAAACGTATCATCATGGAACTTATAAACAAAGACATTGGTAACATCCAAACTCCAGACCCCACCCAGTTCGGGTTTGTAAAAGGCAGATCATGTCTCCTAAACCTGAATGACTTCTTTGAAGCAGTCAACAAAGCATAGATGAGGGTAAGGTGGTTCACACAGCCTATCTAGATCTCGCCAAGGCTTTTGACACCATCCCCCACTCTGGAATTATAAATAAACTCATGAAACTAGGTATAAATCCCTATGTCACAAGATGGGTTGCCAACTGGCTCACTGACAGAACCTACACTGTGAAAGTAGCAGACTCCAAATCCGACTTCAGACCAGTGGCAAGTGGAGTACCTCAGGGTTCAGTCCTGGGTCCTCTCCTGTTTGGTATCTACTTTTCTGAAGTACAGGCTAGCACAGATGGCCTTTGGCTAACAAAGTTTGCAGATGACTGCAAACTGGGAGCCATAGTTGAATCCCCAAATGATGTGAGCGTCTTACAGAAGGGCCTCACGGAGACAGATGCCTGGTGTCAGCGCCATGGCCTCATGCTCAATGCCAAAAAGTGCATTGTCATCCCCTTTGGTAAAAACTCTGTACCCATGAGCGACCACATAGGTGGTAGTCTACTTAACACTAAAAGTGTGATAAGGGACCTTAGGACACAGGTGGACAGTAGCCTCTCCTTTGATAAACACATTGCCACAGTAGTCAGGAAATCCTTCTACGTGGCACACCTCATCACAAAAGGTGTCTCATCCAGGAAAAAAGAGGTCATTGTTCCCCTCTACTCGTCTCTCATCAGACCCATTATAGAGTACAACGCCCCTTTTGGAATGTACCTCACAAGACATCTACAACAACTGGAAAGGCCACAGAAATACCTCACAAGGAGGATTACTAGGCTCAAACAGATGCCCTAAGCAGAGTGTCTCAAAAAACTCCAGCTTTACTCCGTCGCATATCGCCTACTCTGAGGAGATCTCTGCCTAACATACAAAGCTATGTCAAACCCAGAGCTGTTGGACATGCTCCACTTAAAGAAATCCCAATCCCTCCAAGCTACATGCTCTAGGGGCCTAAACCTTGTCACCACAATAAACAGAACATACTGGAGGGATAGATTCCTGTCCCAGAGACTTCCCCTACTCTGGAACAAACTACCTATGTCAAACAAAGCTCCTCATTAGCTCTCTTCAAGAAAAATCTTGATGATTGGATGAGAAATGGGAAATTCACCCCGGGGATCACCTCTGTGGCTCTGTTCGACAGAGGCACAGGTAAATAAGTTTCTTGGGTGGCGAAAGCCAGGGTACCATTTTGGCTAGGGTTGTATAGGCCCTAGGGCCGATAGCCTAGTACCTACCTATGAACCTAGTAACAATGCATGAATCTATAAATCAGGAGACCTACTACACTCCTGCTACACGTTCAAAGTATGGAATGCAGACCCCACAAAATTAAAACTTTCAAGCAAATGACTACACTTCAAAACAGAGCTCAAACAATATCTAATTCAACCCTGGGATGCTCATTGTCATCTCCAGGCTGACAGTTTCTCTCATGACTTCATATTCTTCTGAAATCTTCTTGAACCCTTCCATGTCCTTGTCCAAGGTATCACCACCCTTTACAACCCCTGTGGCATTTACTCATCTCACTTCATGTCTTGAATCTCACATCCCCTTTCTTCTCTCGGTCTATAATATTCCCCTCAAATCTGAAACTCATATTCCATTTGTATCTAGATGTCTTAAGAACAGGTAATTGTTCTTTAATGATACTATACAATGTGATGACATTATACATGGTGTTAAATTCAAAGTACAAAACATTCAGTATACAAACAATTCATGTGTAAAATATGTGACAAGCAGACATTAGACATGACTTATAACACATAACTAAAAAGGTTTACAGTATATATATTACAAATAATTAAAATTGAGGTAAGGAACATGAAACATTAGTTGGCAGGTAGACAGTAGCTAAAGTTAGAAAAGGTAGCAAGGCATTGTACTGAAGTCAGTGATAGTGGCGTAAGAATACTGACACAGAACCTGGTTATAAGAGAGTGGGGTAATAATACTAGGGTACTTACTGACACAGGACTGAGTTATAAGTGAGTAGGGAAAGAATACTAGGGTACTTAGTGACACAGAACCTAGTTATAAGAGAGTGATGAAAGAACCTGAAGGAGATTAATAAAATAGGAAGGGAAGAAAGAAATTGAAATGTAAACTGGGAACTGAAAGAGAAAGATAATTGAGGATGAATTGCATAAAGATTTGTTCTGTAGAAGGGGTGGAGAGTAAGAATGGATAGTGGGGTATGAGCTGGCTGGCAAAGGAAAACAGAGTTCTTCTGGTGAGGAGCTTGTGCATGACTACCTGTGGTTTAAGTGTTTTATCATATATTTAATTTGAGATGGATTAAACTAGTAATCACAATGTTTTATTTTTAGTTCACTACACACTTAACAACTAACCAGACCACTGACTGCTTTGTTTGTACTGCAGTCCACTTTATTAACTAGATATACGTTAGCCATTTGTGCCATGTCAATGCCCTCACCAAGCTCAGGTTCTTTTACTGAATCCCATACAGCCCATTATTTAACTATTTCTGTTTCTGATTTCCAAAAGTTTTCAATTCCATATTTTTAATCTATGTAATCACATGTTCTCCTGTCTTATTGATGGTTTGTCTTTAATTTTCCATTTTCTGTTTACATCTTTCTTAGTCGCTACCAACACTAAAGTTAGCAGTGCCTTCACCTCTTTAATGAGCGTTATTTTACACCAACTCAGCAAAATCATCTCTATACTAAGGTTAACTTTTCTTCAAAGTATAAGACTAATCATACTATTTAAATCCTTTTTGTAACAAAGTAACTCCACACATTCTGAAAATATACCCCCCCAAGAACCTCCTTCTTGATCATCATATCTCTAACATACGCCTTGTCTGCAGGAATATTTGTTCCAGTCTCATAGGGGTGTGGAAATACTTGTCCACACATTTCCATGCAAAAATTCTATGATTTCTTGATTTAAATGCATATCTGGATTAAGATATATTTCTCCTCCAGTGATCACCTGTAGCATCTTTATTTAATCATTCACTCCATGCCCTTTTTACCCTTGTATTGTACTGTGATCATCTGTAGCATCTCTATTTAATCATTCACTCCATGCCCTTTTTACCCTTGCATCGTACTGTGATCACCTGTAGCATCTTTATTTAATCATTCACTCCATGCCCTTTTTACCCTTGCATCGTACTGTGATCACCTGTAGCATCTTTATTTAATCATTCACTCCATGCCCGTTTTACCCTTGTATCGTACTGTGATCATCTGTATCATCTTTATTTAATCATTCACTCCATGCCCTTTTTACCCTTGTATCGTACTGTGATCATCTGTAGCATCTTTATTTAATCATTCACTCCATGCCCTTTTTATCCTCGCATCGTACTGTGATCACCTGTAGCATCTTTATTTAATCATTCACTCCATGCCCTTTTTACCCTTGCATCGTACTGTGATCACCTGTAGCATCTTTATTTAATCATTCACTCCATGCCCTTTTTACCCTTGTATCGTACTGTGATCATCTGTAGCATCTTTATTTAATCATTCACTCCATGCCCTTTTTACCCTTGTATCGTACTGTGATCACCTGTAGCATCTTTATTTAATCATTCACTCCATGCCCTTTTTACCCTCGCAACGTACTGTGATCACCTGTAGCATCTTTATTTAATCATTCACTCCATGCCATTTTTATCCTTGCATCGTACTGTGATCACCTGTAGCATCTTTATTTAATCATTCACTCCATGCCCGTTTTACCCTCGCATCGTACTGTGATCACCTGTAGCATCTTTATTTAATCATTCACTCCATGCCCTTTTTACCCTTGTATCGTACTGTGATCATCTGTATCATCTTTATTTAATCATTCACTCCATGCCCGTTTTACCCTTGTATCGTACTGTGATCACCTGTAGCATCTTTATTTAATCATTCACTCCATGGCCTTTTTACCCTTGTATCGTACTGTGATCATCTGTAGCATCTTTATTTAATCATTCACTCCATGCCCGTTTTACCCTTGCGTCGTACTTGATCACCTGTAGCATCTTTATTTAATCATTCACTCCATGCCCTTTTTACCCTTGTATCGTACTGTGATCACCTGTAGCATCTTTATTTAATCATTCACTCCATGGCCTTTTTACCCTTGTATCGTACTGTGATCATCTGTAGCATCTTTATTTAATCATTCACTCCATGCCCGTTTTACCCTTGCGTACTTGATCACCTGTAGCATCTTTATTTAATCATTCACTCCATGCCCTTTTTACCCTTGTATCGTACTGTGATCATCTGTAGCATCTTTATTTAATCATTCACTCCATGCCCTTTTTACCCTTGTATCGTACTGTGATCATCTGTAGCATCTTTATTTAATCATTCACTCCATGCCCGTTTTACCCTTGCATCGTACTGTGATCACCTGTAGCATCTTTAGCTAATCATTAACTCCATGCCCTTTTTACGCTCGCATCGTACTGTGATCACCTGTAGCATCTTTATTTAATCATTCACTCCATGCCCTTTTTACCCTTGTATCGTACTGTGATCACGTGTAGCATCTTTATTTAATCATTCACTCCATGCCCTTTTTACCCTTGTATCGTACTGTGATCACCTGTAGCATCTTTATTTAATCATTCACTCCATGCCCTTTTTACCCTTGTATCGTACTGTGATCACCTATAACGTCTTTAATCATTCACTCCATGCTCTTTTTACCCTTGCATCGTACTGTGATCACCTGTAGCATCTTTATTTAATCATTCACTCCATGCCCTTTTTACCCTTGTATCGTACTGTGATCACCTGTAGCATCTTTATTTAATCATTCACTCCATGCCCTTTTTACCCTTGTATCGTACTGTGATCACCTGTAGCATCTTTATTTAATCATTCACTCCATGCCCTTTTTACCCTTGTATCGTACTGTGATCACCTGTAGCATCTTTATTTAATCATTCACGCCATGCCCGTTTTACCCTTGCATCGTACTGTGATCACCTGTAGCATCTTTACTTAATCATTCACTCCATGCCCTTTTTACCCTTGTATCGTACTGTGATCATCTGTATCATCTTTATTTAATCATTCACTCCATGCCCTTTTTACCCTTGTATCGTACTGTGATCATCTGTATCATCTTTATTTAATCATTCACTCCATGCCCTTTTTACCCTTGTATCGTACTGTGATCACCTGTAGCATCTTTATTTAATCATTCACGCCATGCCCGTTTTACCCTTGCATCGTACTGTGATCACCTGTAGCACCTTTATTTAATCATTCACTCCATGCCCTTTTTACCCTTGCATCGTACTGTGATCACCTGTAGCATCTTTATTTAATCATTCACTCCATGCCCTTTTTATCCTTCCATCGTACTGTGATCACCTGTAGCATCTTTATTTAATCATTCACTCCATGCCCTTTTTACCCTCACATCGTACTGTGATCACCTGTAGCATCTTTATTTAATCATTCACTCCATGCCCTTTTTACCCTCGCATCGTACTGTGATCACCTGTAGCATCTTTAATCATTCACTCCATGCCCTTTTTACCCTTGTATCATACTGTGATCACCTGTAGCATCTTTATTTAATCATTCACTCCATGCCCTTTTTATCCTCGCATCGTACTGTGATCACCTGTAGCATCTTTATTTAATCATTCACTCCATGCCCTTTTTACCCTCGCATCGTACTGTGATCACCTGTAGCATCGTTATTTAATCATTCACTCCATGCCCTTTTTATCCTTGCATCGTACTGTGATCACCTGTAGCATCTTTATTTAATCATTCACTCCATGCCCTTTTTACCCTTGCATCGTACTGTGATCACCTGTAGCATCGTTATTTAATCATTCACTCCATGCCCTTTTTACCCTTGCATCGTACTGTGATCACCTGTAGCATCTTTATTTAATCATTCACTCCATGCCCTTTTTATCCTCGCATCGTACTGTGATCACCTGTAGCATCTTTATTTAATCATTCACTTCATGCCCTTTTTACCCTCGTGTCGTACTGTGATCACCTGTAGCATCTTTATTTAATCATTCACTCCATGCCCTTTTTACCCTTGCATTGTACTGTGATCATCTGTAGCATCGTTATTTAATCATTCACTCCATGCGTTTTTTACCCTTGTATCGTACTGTGATCATCTGTAGTATCTTTATTTAGTCATTCACTCCATGCCCTTTTTACCCTCGTATCGTACTGTGATCACCTGTACATCATTATTTAATCATTCACTCCATGCCCTTTTTACCCTCGCATCGTACTGTGATCATCTGTAGCATCTTTATTTAATCATTCACTCCATGCCGTTTTTACCCTTGCATCATACTGTGATCACCTGTAGCATCTTTATTTAATCATTCACTCCATGCCCTTTTTACCCTCGCATCGTACTGTGATCACCTGTAGCATCTTTATTTAATCATTCACTCCATGCCGTTTTTATCCTCGCATCGTACTGTGATCACCTGTAGCATATTTATTTAATCATTCACTCCATGCCCTTTTTACCCTCGCATCGTACTGTGATCACCTGTAGCATCGTTATTTAATCATTTACTCCATGCCCTTTTTATCCTCGCATCGTAGTGTGATCACCTGTAGCATCGTTATTTAATCTTTCACTCCATGCCCTTTTTACCCTTGTATCGTACCATGATCACCTGTAGCATCTTTATTTAATCATTCACTCCATGCCCTGTTTACCCTTGCATTGTACTGAGATCACCTGTAGCATCTTTATTTAATCATTCACTCCATGCCCTTTTTACCCTCGTATCGTATTGTGATCACCTGTAGCATCGTTATTTATTTATTCACTCCATGCCCTTTATACCCTCGCATCGTACTGTGATCACCTGTAGCATCTTTATTTAATCATTCACTCCATGCCCTTTTTACCCTTGCATCGTACTGTGATCACCTGTAGCATCGTTATTTAATCATTCACTCCATGCCCTTTTTACCCTCGCTTCGTACTATGATCACCTGTAGAATCTTTATTTAATCATTCACTCCATGCCCTTTTTACCCTTGTATCGTACGGTGATCATCTGTAGCATCTTTATTTAATCATTCACTCCATGCCCTTTTTACCCTTGTATCGTACTGTGATCACCTGTAGCATCTTTATTTAATCATTCACTCCATGCCCTTTTTACCCTTGCATCGTACTGTGATCACCTGTAGCATCTTTATTTAATCATTCACTCCATGCCCTTTTTACCCTTGCATCGTACTGTGATCACCTGTAGCATCTTTATTTAATCATTCACTCCATGCCCTTTTTACCCTTGTATCGTACTGTGATCACCTGTAGCATCTTTATTTAATCATTCACTCCATGCCCTTTTTACCCTCGCATCGTACTGTGATCACCTGTAGCATCTTTATTTAATCATTCACTCCATGCCCTTTTTACCCTTGTATCGTACTGTGATCATCTGTAGCATCTTTATTTAATCATTCACTCCATGCCCTTTTTACCCTCACATCATACTGTGATCACCTGTAGCATCTTTATTTAATCATTCACTCCATGCCCTTTTTACCCTTGTATCGTACTGTGATCATCTGTAGCATCTTTATTTAATCATTCACTCCATGCCCTTTTTATCCTCGCATCATACTGTGATCACCTGTAGCATCGTTATTTAATCATTCACTCCATGCCCTTTTTACCCTTGTATCGTACTGTGATCACCTGTAGCATCGTTATTTAATCATTCACTCCATGCCCTTTTTATCCTCGCATCTTACTGTGATCACCTGTAGCATCATTATTTAATCATTCACTCCATGCCCTTTTTACCCTTGTATCATACTGTGATCATCTGTAGCATCGTTATTTAATCATTCACTCCGTGCCGTTTTTACCCTTGTATCGTACTGTTTTCTCGACTCTAACATTTACATGCCCTTTCTTATTACTCTTTTCTGGTGTGCCATTCCTGCTCTGGCCTAAGTTATAAAATGTACTTCTCATGGTTTAACCAAATCATCATCTAACCTCAATACATCTTCCTTGAGCGCTAACATTAGATCTGTATATGCAAGATGATCTAAGTTCCATAACCCCAAGAATTTGTCTAGCTTCATCCCATGATGTTACCTGATCTCCTTTTATCACCTGTTCCCAATATCAAAGTTCTTTGTTCTATGTTCTCCAAATGCTCATTACATTTTCTTCTTATAACAAATCGTATTATCTATACGTGGTTTTCTGTTTTTCCAAGGCCTAATTTCTTTTAATGTAAAAACTTGATTAACACCTTTATGAATATAAGTCTGCACAGAGTACTCCCTCCTATACTTCCTCCAGACTCTTAATTTGCACTTAATTGAAAGTTTTAACAAATGGAATATATTTCATGTACTTACTGCTAATTCTGTTGCCAGGAAGTTGGTTTTGCTGCATATTCCTTCCTACGTCACCATTCTCAGATGGAAGCATCTTATCTTTAAAAATAAATGACCAAAGGTGGTCCACTGGGATGTTATATCCTACAAATTAAAATGAGACAAATTTTAAAGATAAACTGTATTCTTCTGGGACTAATTACATTTCTGAAGGGTTGTTCTCAAAATACAACTGAAGGAAAATGATAAAGCAAGAACAGAGATACATTTCATCAAAAACCTTGCATGAATACAAGTCACTTCAAGTAATTTCCATATTGTTAAACTTTTAGTATATGTGTGTATGTGTAAATATGTTAACTTTCTGTAGTATTTATTTTGTAGCACTGATAATCAAAAACATATCACTCCACCAGTATTTATTTCTTATTTATTACATTTGGCAATTCAACAAATAAGGTGATATAAATAACCGTTTCAGTCTGACCTAGAGTCAGCTGCATAAAGAAAACAAATTAAGTACTGTACAGTACAGAAATATATAGTGAAAACCATAGGAAAATAAAATCTCAGTCTAATAAGAGATCAATATACTTGTTATAACGAAAACAAACCAGTACCACGAATCCCACTAGGCACTGAGGCACAGAACCCTCCGTTTAAAGACACAAAACAGTACTGTAGATAGGATCACTGCAGCTCCAAACTATCGAACACCAGATGGACGAGCAGGAAAGGTTAAAAAGTTCTTTTATTGCACACAACAAGAAAACCATCCAAGTAACCACTCCAAGTAACCACAGCTACTGTTCTTAACAGGCTTTTTCAAGTGTATTAGGTTGCTGCTTCATTCAGAATTTATACCAAACCAACCCTGCTCATGTGATTAAATTAATTGCATGATTGTCATCAATTGATTAATACAAAATATTTAAAAATACATACCCTAAAACTGTAATTCTTTTTCAAAACATTAAAACTGCAACTTTACTATCAAGTCTTTCCGTAGTTTGCATATAGAAAAAGTAATAAATATATATGTAACTGAACTTTCAAAACCTAAAATATAACTTAGTACTTTATGTAAACTTACTGTGTGAAAAATAAGTTACAAAAGTTTATGTTGAAATGGAATACTTTCCTTTGTACTTTTAAACACACATTTTGTAACCACAAACACATTTACCTTTTTCTTAACTTCAGAACAATGTGCAAGTTTAGAAAATGTCAATTAGATACTTACTACAAACCCCTAACCTATTTAATTCATTAAAAAATATGTTAAAATATACTGCTTAGTTTAAGTTACAATAAAACAACTAATAATACTGTAAACATGACTATTTTAATATTTGATGCTTTTAGATGATAGTTGAACCTTAGAAACTCAGCAATGACCAGATTCAGAACCATTAATACAGTTACCCCTAAAAGTTGTAACACTGTGGGGTACTTCAGTTGATCCTGTTTCTTCTAGCCCTAAGAATGTCCCCTAAACTTATCCCTTCATTAATGCCTGGATATTTGGTTGCATTAAGCCTTAGTTGCCAGGTTAATTCTTTGATCCCAGCATTGTTTCCCAGTCTCCTCCTCTCAAGTCTTGTTTTACATTGTCCACTACAAAAAACTTTAATGCCATGTTTTTACAACTGAGAGAATGCTTATAAAACGCACTTGTCTCTTTCCTTGTTTTAATGTCGTTTATGTGTTCATATATTCTGCTTTAACTGCCTCTCAGTTTTGCCCACATAAAAGGATGGGCATTTTGGCAAAATCCTATATATATAACTCCAGATGAATTACAATTGTAATTGCACTTTGCATACAAGGTGCTTTTACGTGAGGGAATGTGAACCTGCTCTTTGTTAATAAGATAGGAACATTGCTTGCATCTACCGCATGCAAAAGTGCCTTTTCTTTTTGCTACTAGAGCTTGCTGCTTCTCTTCTGATTGAATGTTTTGTTCAAATATTCCCTTCAAATTGATGTTCCTTTTCCTAGTAAAAGTTATATGTTCAGGAAATAACTTATTAAATTCATCTTGTAATGCAATCATAGGCCATAAATTCCTGATAGTGTTTTCAATTAGCAAAGAGTCCTGAGAATATGTATATACAAAATTAATGGTCATTACTCAACGTCTCCTGCCCCATACATTCTGCTGATATTGATTTGATTTCACCCTCGGTCTGCCCTGGGGAAGTTGAAAACCCTGCTGCATACTATTGGTACTTTTTTGTGCAAGCCTCTCACTTCTCCTGGGCAATTCATCATAGTTGTAGCCATTATTTCTACTGTGAGAAGTTACAGTCTCAGTGTTTTCAAGGGTGTTTTGTTTATGAGCTCCCCCTGCTGGGTATGCCCTCCCCTCTCTGTATTCCATTAAATCTCTTTCTAACTTTCTTGCCTTCCTGTCTAAAACTTTAAAACAGTGCTCGTCTACTTCTCTGAACGTTTCATTATATTTTCTTTTGTAACTTAAAAATCTATCATCGTTAGTGATACTTTCATGCAGTACATTTAGTTCATTCAACAAAACCTCTTCTTTTTCATGTAGTCATCAACCATTAATTTCAAAACCTCAATTCCAGTTTTATTAAACAATTCTGTTAGTTTAGAATGCAAAGTTGAGCCTGAAAAGCGCTGTTGGGGTATCTGTAACAGCGTAACCCCTTAGGTACACGCTCAACTTTAATGCATTCCTGCAAATAATTAATCTCTAACTGTGAATTTTTAAAAGCATACAGTTTATCTTTAAATGTCTCAAAGTCATTGTCCAACTGCTCCAAATGCAGATTAAAAGTACCTGTTTTGAAACATGGTAGTTGTTCTGTCCAATCTTTAAAGCTGAAATTGTTGTCCATACTAAAAGTTCCGTTTTTGTCAGCATGTTCTTTGCTGTTAGGGGAAACGAGCGGATGATTCACCATAACCAGCTCCCTGTTTGAAGGTCCTGGTCTTGGGCCTCTTCTACCCACGTTGTTTCGTTCCTTGTCTTTCTTTGTTTTCATCAAAAACCTTGCATGAATACAAGTCACCTCAAGTAATTTCCATATTGTTAAACTTTTAGTATATGTGTGTATGTGTAAATATGTTAACTTTCTGTAGTATTTATTTTGTAGCACTGATAATCAAAAACATATCACTCCACCAGTATTTATTTCTTATTTATTACATTTGGCAATTCAACAAATACAGTGATATAAATAACCGTTTCAGTCTGACCCAGAGTCAGCTGTATAAAGAAAACAAATTAAGTACTGTACAGTACAGAAATATATAGTGAAACCATAGGAAAATAAAATCTCAGTCTAATAAGAGATCAATATACTTGTTATAAGATAGACAAAGAGGCACATACAAAACTAAAACATATAGACACTGTACAATGTTCAGACAATCATACTTCTGTCATGATCCAACACCCTGATGTCAATGAAACTGTAATTTGCAATGAAACATGAAATGAATAACTATTTCAGAGTAGTGTAGTAGCACCAGGTTCAGTTCTTACCGTTCTCATTAAGGTGTACTGCATGACGTTTGTGTGAGAAATTAAACACCTGGAAAAATCCTGATATTTGCAGGAAGTGTATTCCAGACCAAGAGGCAGGAGTGGAGAAAGACCCATAAACTACATTAGTTTGGGCTCACAGAACAGCTAAGAAGGAAGTCACGAGATCATGTTTAACTAGAGAAGGATGAGGTAAGGTAGTTGTCTTCAGATGGATCATGTGTAAAGTGGTCAGCATATATCACAAGTGACTGATCTGTAAAATAGGAAGCACGGGGCACATTTTGTTCAATCTTCAGCAGATAGACAGACAGTCTTATAGAGAAAAGAATCCCTGTACTCACTTCTGGAAGCCAAGATCAATACATTTTATAGAAAAGATGATCCAATGCAGTTCAAAGAAGCATTAAATGTGAGGAAAAGCCTACATAAAGAATTGCTGATGCCCACTGGTTTCACTGGCCTTAGGTTCCAAGATCTGTTTGCATTCTAACATACTCCAAAGCCTTGTTGAACAACAATTCAACTAGGACTTCAATTTAAGAACCCGGGGTGGGAGGTTGGTATAATGGTTAAAGTGTTTACCTTACAGACACAAGGTGCAGGGTTTGATTCTGACATGGGGTAATTGGCTAGGCTTACAATAGCCCCCATGGGCAGTTAGCCTTGTACTAATCTATGAACCTATGGTTAAGACAAATGCCTAGAAATGTACAGACACTGACAAATTCAAGACATATACTACTCACAGAAGACACACCCTATGTAAAATGAACTAACAACTTGCCATTTTTTAAAACTACTGTTACAAACATCTGGCTGTTTTTGCATTTTGTAGATAATACCTGCATCTTCAAAATGGTTCAACATTTTCCTTTCTTTGAACATACTTATAATTTTCTTTTTTTTTTGCTCAAATTATTTTATTTTGATGAAATAACACAATAATTTAATACATTCATAACATTCAATAACTATTTACAGTATTTAGATTCAGCCTGATAAAACAAATTCAGATAAAAACATTTGTAGTTAAATAATAAGTTAATATATAAACTATGATAGTTAGGAAGAGTTTGGTTCCATCTGTAGGGTATCAATCAAATTCAAAACTTTCCTCCACGGACTATTAACCACTGGCTTAGGAAAAGTTCTTAACTCTTTAGTTCTTTTCTCCATTAGTATGCATTTCTTCTGTGATGGTAGGAATTCCTCCATTGTGGGTGCTACATTAGAGCTCCATCTTCTAGTTATACATGTTCTGGCTATTGCTAACATTGTCCACAACAAATACAGGTCATCTTTCTTCATATTATTACTAGTAACAACATTCAATAAAATTAAGGACTTTGTCAAAACAAATATATCAGTATAGATAGCTTGAAGAACTGTGTTAATTTAATTCCAATATGGTTTAATATTAATAGAGTCATAAAAAATATGAGACCAATCAGCATTAGTGGACAGATGACATCTCCAACATAACTTGCTGTTTGAAGGGTTAATTTTTGAGAGTTTCTCAGGTGTCAAAAAGGATCTGTGTAGAAATTTCCAGTGAAAAATCCTCCAGAATTGTGAGTAAGAAGTTAGTTTAACTGCCAAGATGGCCAACTGAAAGCAGCAGTTTTTCAGAGTTTCATGAAACTAATATAAAAAACAAGAAATAACTTATTTTATTTTAGCAAAAACACTTAGAATTGATAGATGAAAGTATAAACTATATTTTTAGTAACTTTAGTGAACTTAAGAAAAATTTTCCTGTCAAATTATAAAGGAGAATATATAATTTGTGGAGATGAGCACTTTGAAGACTTCTCATTCTGACATGGCTTTAAAAAAAGAAGTGCAGCTTGTGACATCTGCTCTATAAGAACTCTCACTAAAACTGGATGATTTTGAGGAGAATTTACAAAACCTCAAGGAAAATTGTCAGAAACAGATTCTCTCAATGAACTTATACAGCAGCATCAATCCGGAATAACACACTTCGAAGCACCCCTGAATGATCTTGATGGAAGACTGAAGGAAAAAGAAAGCCAGAAAGATTTCCTCATCAAACAAAACATTTGGTTTTTCAATAAAGTGGATGACCTGGAAAACAGGGAGAGAAGGTCAAATATAAGGATTTTTGGCATCCCTGAGAGAGCTGAAGGAGAATATATAACTTCTTTCCTAAATACCTGGATTCCAGAGATTTTAGATTTAAAGGAGGGTCTGTCCTTTGGTATTGAAAGGGCTCATAGAGCTTTAGGAAAGCCAGTGTCAACGTCCTCCTCTACTCCTCCAAGATCAATAGCCATAAAGTTTCTATCTTATTTGGACAAGGAGTTGGTCCTAAAATCTGCATGGAGGAAAATTCCATTAAAATGTAATCAAAACCTAATTAGGTTTGATAATGACTATTCTACCAGGGTTTTGGAACAGAGGAAAAAAGATTGGCCATTAATAAAACTGTTACAGCAGAATAAAATCAAAACTCAGCTTGTCTTTCCTGCCAGAATAAAAATTATATATCAGAATGAAATGAGATCATTTAATGCCCTAGGGGAAGCTACTGTCTTTATTAAAAACAATAACATTATTTCCTTACCTGAAGATATGGAATGGGCATCTGCATCTCTGAAGAGAGCTACTGATAAATCTTCTCGGACTGATGTTAAAAAGAAAAAACAAACAACTGAGTCAAAGATTGCTGTTCCCACTAAATCTCTCTCAAAGCATCTACTGCAACTGGACTTTAATTTGTTTTATACTTGCTAAATTTTCATGTAAGGTATGTCATGACAATATTTTTCTTATTGACTTTCTTTCTCTTTTTGCTTTTTCATTTCTATACTTTTTTTTTTTATTCACATACAAATTAAATAACTTTTTATGCTTTTAGTATATTAGTATAATATTACTGGTTTATTGAGTGATATAACTGAACAGTAAGCTATCTTTGCTTTTATGACCTTAAGAGGACATGCTTTATTTCAAATAATATATAGCCCTTTGCCCTGCTAAATGTTCTTCTGAGTTATTACACAGGTATAGTCACTTATACTTTTCTTGACTCAGTTAATCCTCTTAGTTATCCGAATGATTAATTATCTTCTTTGCAGCAGATATTTGAGGTGGTATTTATAAAGATTAGGGGCAATTTAGCCAGAACATAAATTCCACTACTCTTTTTAACAGGAGCCATAGGATCTTTTATATCCATTTCAGCTAGTATCAACTCAGGCAGATGCGATGTCCATTTAACTTTAATGTGAAGGGCAGAATTTTCAGGGAATTCTACTGGCATAGCTATCTATAAAACACCTTTTTACACTGGGATCCTACCCCAAAAGGCATGAGAGAAGCTGCATATTGCAAACAATTTCTATGTATTTTTTATGCCTGTTAACATAAAGTATTTATTAAATTCACTAGTTATACACCTCAAGGTTGTTAGTAATATCCCATTGTTTAATACTGACCTTATTGAAGGATATATATTGGTTATTGTGTTAACTTATAACCAATTTATTTTCTGCCTTTATTTCCTTACAATTCTGATTTCATCTGCAGTTATGTCTTCTGTCTGGTGATTGTTTATAAAGTTTGAAAATTATTTTCTTTTTGCTGTATACTTTGGTTTTGGTCAAATTCCACCAAAAAGGATATTTTTTAATGGCCGAGTCCACCATGTTTCACTTTGGCCACAGACTCAATACCTGTAACAAAAACATTTTCTAAAGTGGTACAACTAAAATCATATTTTGTTAAATGCATCTCCAAGTTATTCAGTTAATATTATTCAAGGAGTTTGATAGCTCATTGCAATTTATAAGCCCATAATTCTATCTGACTAATTTATCACCTAAATGAACATGCTTGTTAAGTTCAGTATAACTGAAACCAATAGACAATATAAATGTCAGTGCTGGTAATGCAAGTACTGTGCCTGGAAATGCATGAAAAAAAGTGACAATTATGTTAACTGACAGCAGTCTAGATAGCAAGATTAGCAAAAATAATGCAACAGAAACACTAACTGAGGGAAGTGGGTTAAATGCAAGACATTGTCAGATGCAACTAAAATGTGAAACGTACACTGGAATGTTTTAAATTCAGTAAGATTTCTACCGACTATAACTATTCATCTCACTTCCTTGTCACAGTTATTAGAAATCATGGCCAAGGGTTCACAGACTGCATACACTAGCCCATCACAAGGTGCTTTTGGAATGCAGTCTCCCTTCTTTGGGAAGCTCTGCCAGATTGCAGGAGTTGGGAGTCACTGCATCTGGATTTTAATGTCTAACCTTTTAAAAAATAGCTACAACATCTGAAATATTTACTGGCTAATTAGCAACATAAGGATAGAATATACTACTTCATAAATAAAATATAGCAGGCAAGGGGAATAAACAGATCAGAAATTTAAAAAAGCTGTACTTCTGCTCAACAGAATTTGAATGACAACACTAGAAAAAGCTTTACACTGCTGTTTGTATACAGAATCAGCTTGATGGCTATGTAAAAAAATATATGTACAGTTAATATGCTAATTATAGGTTCACAGGTGATTACTAGGCTAATGGCACAAGAGCCTTTAGAAGCCTAGCCAGTAATACCCAAGATATGAAAATATTGCATCTTAATTCCCAAGGACAGGATGGAGTAGTTTCAGGGTAGTGGGTCTTTGGATGATGAAGCCCCGAGTCATTTTACAGACTGCCTATGTCCATAAAGGACATGGTTAGTACCCTAGGAGTGAACTCACTTTTCCCCATGCATTTATCCAAATTCTTTTTGAAAAGAGTGAGAGATGGGCTTCATTTTATGAAGATGGGAAATTTATTCCATAGACAAGGTAGCCTTTGGGGTATGACTCTGTCTCTTCAGCATAAGGTATAGGGTCCATGGAACACCTAGCCCATGTATACTTTTTTCTTGCAAATGTGTAACATTTTTATCATGGCTGGATCACAGACTGCCTTGCAGGTCAGGTATAAGTCCCCTCTGAATAAATAGGAGACAGAGTAAAGGGATAGGGTCTTCAGTTGGTATGCATGAGACATGTGTCGTATGCTTTGTATTTTTTTACTGAGAAACTATTGGGGCTGCTCCAACTGATGTAAGTGCTTGCCTAGGTACATGCAGAAGGGAGCACTGCACTTAGTTATGGGTCTGAGAAGGCCCGAGTACAGTGGCACTATGACTTGCTTTGATCTTGATGCCGTGCTTTTACTTGTACGTTGAGCCACACAGAAGGATTTACTCACTACTGTAGCTGGGTCTACATCACTTAATCAAAATACGTATTTGTTGAATACGTATTCAAACTCTAAACATTAAAATTAATTTCAGTGAACCTTGGACTTTTTTCCAGGTTAGGAACCACTCGCCCACTAGCAGTCCAGAACATGCATCGCCTTAAATCAAACCGATCCAAGTGGGGGGGCCTCAACCCTCTGCTATGTGGGGGGCTGTGCCCTCCACACTCCCCCTAACTTTATATGCCAACTCCAAGATCGCACTACAGTGGGGAAAAGAGCAAAGTTGTACTGATGGCCAACTGCTTCCTAACCCTGGGAAGAAGTCCGAGGTTCGCTGAAATGAATTTTGATCTTTACAGTTTGATTAATATGTATTCCACAAATATGTATTTCGATTAAGTGACACAGACCTCTGTAACTACCTGGTGGTCAAAGTGTAGGTTACTGTCTATGTTCCTATGTTCCTCGCCACTAGGTCTAGTTTTAGGAGTGTGCTATCAATTTTATAATTTGCAGGTATATCTGATTTACTGAAGTGTATGATTACGCATTTTTAGCATTTAGTCTCGGACCATGGTATGGCACCAGTTGTTAGTCATTTTTAGGTCTGTTTGTAGGATGTCAGTATCATTTGCGTTTCAGTGACAATTCGTAGCTTACAGTTGCCAGTGAACTTGGTGAGCCAGAGGCCTCCCAACATTGGTATATACTTTAAGTGAAGGCCAAACAGGACAGGTCCTGACAGTGAGCGTTGTAGGACACCAGTAGTAAAAGGTTTCTTATCAAAAGTGGATTCACCTATACAGTCAACATTTGTCCTGCCAGTGAGCCAACTGGCTATCCATCTCAAATTGTAGGGGTTTTGTCTAAAAGAAAAAAAAATCCCTCCAAACAGCTGTAAAACAACTCACACTCTATATACAATAAGAAACGTTATTACTATACGTGGGTTAACACTTTCATAGAGTCTCCTCTGCTTCTTCAGACCATTACAATACAAGTTTATAAGCAAATAATCATTCATATGATGTATGGGTTTAAGCCTAACTCAATAAGTTTATCTATGATCCCCAAGTGAGAGATTGTGTCAAAACTTTGGCCAGGTCTAAGTAAGTGGCGTGCACTATTTTACCCTTATTAATGGCCCTGGTAACTTTCTCACAAAGAAGTCCACCAGACTGAGCAGGCAAGACCTCACTTTGACAAAGCCAAATTGAGGCTGGTCCAGTTTTCTGATAGCACCTATATCATTATTTATCAGGTTCGTAATAATTCTCTCCATGGTCTTTCAGATGAGATTGGTCAAGCCTATGGGTCTGTAGTTTCCCTTGTCAGTTAATGGGCCGCCCCTTGTGCAGAGGGATGACTGTTCCAGTCTTCCATTCCTCTGGGGAAAAGCCATCCAGAGGTTTTAGTTAAAGAGGGTTTCTAGTGTTTTTTTTAAATAGAAGATGTCTGTGAAGTGTCTTAATAAAATTCATGTGAGTGGAGAGAACTGAGTCGTAGCCTGTTTAATTTTGCTCTACTGTTGGATTAGGGTTTCTAGTGGCCCAGATAGACTCTGTTTTAAGCAATTTAGGAAGCATCCTGTAATGTTGTCAAAATCCATGAAGGCTGCATTTTTGACTTTAGTGAGTGCAGTAAGGACCTGTTCCCTTATAATGACTGGTAGGGGGCGGTTGTGGTTATTTCTTTAAGATAGTAGGAGGTGATGGGGGTGTAAGTTTTTGTCATTGATGGTTAAAGCACATAGGTTCATAGGCTGGTACTAGGCTATCAGCCCTAGGGCCTATACAAGCCTAGCCATAACAATTCCCTGGCTATTTCTTCCCACACTATTTACTTCCCTGGACCCCTGTCTAGCAGGGCGACTGACGTGATCCCTGGGGTGAATCTTCTTTCTCCCATCCAATCATCAAGGTTCCTTTTGAAGAGGGCCAAAGAGGCACTCTGCTTGAAATCTATGAGCAGTCTATTCCAGAGTCTGGGGAGTCTCTGGGTCAGGAACCTATCCCTCCAGCATGTTTTGTTTATTGTGATGACAAGGTTTAGATCCCTGGAGCGTGTGGCTCTGAGGGATTGGGATTTCTTTAAGTGTAGCATGTCCAACAGCTCTGGGTTTGACATTGCTGAGCATTTCCCTTGAGGTTATGAACATAATTAAACAAAGCCTTATGGTTATCTTTCACCTGGGAGGCTATCTTTGCCTCACAGTATGCTTTGGCAGATTTGACCAGCTCTCTATTTTTTTAGATTAGTAAGTATCTTTTTGCACTGTTTTGTCTGTTCCTTATTGGCTTTGGAGAGAATTTGTTTTCCTTTTGTTGAACAGCCTAGTTATGCTAGGGGTCCACCAGAGTAGTTTATTTTTGCCAGTAACTGTAGGTTTGACTCGGACAGCTATGAATGTGCTTCTACATTGTTTTGTGCTCAGAGTAGGCCTCAGTGTCATTCAGATTCAGAAAGGCCTGGAAGTTTAATAAGCTGTCACACAGACATTAGCAAAGTTCTTAACAGGTTTGGAGTTTAGTATTAAAACTAACCTAGAGCCCCCATTAAAGGAGATCATTTTGTGATCGGATCTTACCAGGGAGGAGTTAATGCATGGGAGGGAGCAGCATCCCCCATGTTCACAAGTACTAGGTCTAGGATATTTGTACCTCTAGTTAAGGAGCTAACTAGTTGCTCCACTGTGTTTGTGTTGATGAAGTCCAAAAACATCTGAGCAAATGAATCGTGGGTCATATAAGTCTCCCAGCTTATGGAGGGGTAGTTGAAGTCAACCATAAATATCATGTTAGGAGGAATTTTAAGAGATTCCAGAAGGTTTAGATAGGAGGTATGGTTTTCCACATTCATCTTAGGGGATCTGTAGTTAACAAGGATATGATAGGGGGTCACACCAGTAGTTAGTTGGGCATGGAGCACCTTAAGAGAGTCAAGTTGTTGGACCAGTCTAGCAGCACATGTGTCCTTTATGAACACTGAGACACTTCCTCCCATTGTTTTATCCTCAGCTGAGGGAGACTGAAGTGTATGAAAAGCACTGTAGCCTTTGACAGTCGGGGTGCTTTCTGTGGTTCAGAACCATGTCTCCATGACTGCACATATGTCTGCATTCTCCACGGTAAGCGGTGCTTCCATGGAGTGCATTTTTTTATTTAAATCCTAGCATTGAGCAGCAGTACCATTAGGTAGCCCTGAGTAATTTTTGTTACATTGGAGGGTTTAACAACTTGGCACGGCCTAAAAAGGCACTATGGGGACAGATAAAGTTTTTGCCAGTATCTGGAAGCCAAGTGGTGACAAGTGTAAACCATCTCTGGCAAAGCATCGTGCTTTGCTGATCATGTCTCCCCAAGCTGACAAATATTGGATCCCCTTGTTGTAACACCAAAAACTAAACCAATTGCTGAAGTCAATCAGTTTTTACTGGCACTGTGGCATCATCATTGGTGAAATAAGATGATACTCAAGGCTAGATTCATACCTGCCTGGGACACATACTCAGAGAGCTCCATCAAGTCTCTCTTCATATATTCCAGTGAGATATGTCTTGGGTCATTTATGGCCACATGGGCTATGACCATGTTATACTGGTATTTGTGGTTTAAAGACTTAAGTGCATGTGTGATCTGGGGGTTCCTAGCTCCAGACAGCTAACTGTGATCTTCTCCTTGTTTAGCCTGGTAAGGGGGACATCAGTATGTCTGACAACAGAATCTCCAGTAACTAGAATGTTTGTTTGTGTGGCGTGTTGCCTTGTGGGCATGGACGTGCGGCTACTACTATTTTCAGAGTTATGTGTTGTGTGGGGTGCTGCCTTTTTTGAATGTGTGCAGGGCTGCTAAGAAATGATTTTAGGAGGCTTTGGAGGTTTGGGTAGTTTACAAGCAAGTACCTCCGCATATGTGGGTCTGTGCGTTTGTTACTTAGTGTTAGCATTACACCCAAAACACTCACTACTAACAACCTTATTTATATTTTTCTTGTGTGTATGTGAGAGGTTTGTTTATCTGCATCTCTCACATACTGTGTTTGTCTGTTCTAAAATGAAATGGTTGTCAGTGAACACAAGGCAGTCACTGCACTGCCTCAGGATGCCCATATTCACCAGGCCAGAAACAAAGATCACAGGGAAGTACCTATCCATTATTTCTGATCCTTAGTAGATGGGAAGGAATAAAGGTTACTGGCTAAACTCTTGCCGCCCCTATAGTGCCTTTTTTAGGCAAGGTTCAAAGGATAAAACCACCACCGTAACAGATACAAGCATGCAAAATCTGAAGGTAATGCTACTCAATGCTAGAAGTCTAAACCTCAAAATGCACTCTCTCGACGCACTCCTAAAAATGGAGAACATCGATATCTGTGCAGTAACTGAGACCTGGTTCAAGGCTCCAGAGAGCACCCCTGCAATACCAGGCTACAATTCTTACCACACTTTTCGGCCACAAAACCAAGACCAAAACAGTAAAGGTGGAGGAGTGTCCATATTCACCAAGGATATTCACACCTCCAGGCTAGTTGCCCAACACAAAGCATCTAAAATTCTCCAGGTGCAACTAACACTAGGTAAGACTGCAATCCAAATTGTAGCTTGCTACAGATCCCCCACCATGCCCCAAGATTCTCACTACACCTTTCTAAACATACTGGAAAATATTAAGATACAACCAAACACCCTAATACTGGGTGATTTCAACTAACCTGCCATTAACTGGGAAAATTACTCAGGTACCAACTCCTTTTCCCAACGGTTCTTGGAATTCATAAATTCCAATGCCCTGGATCAACTAATCCATTGTCCCACCAGGGGCTCCAATATCCTAGACCTGGTCATTACCAACATGGGAGATAGATGCTCCACACCAGTGGTCACCCCCTCATTGGTCAGGTCTGACCATAAGCAAATCACCCTTGACATTCACATCCCACCCCACCCCCAGTAAGGAAACCTCCTTAAAAAACTTCTCCAAAGCCAACTTCATGTTGAAGTCAGAAGTGACAAACTTCACAACACCCGCACAGACGGGATCTGGAAGTTCGACTGCAGAATCCTACACTAAGGCACTGTACAAGCACATCCACTCGTGCATGAATCGTGCCATCCCAAATAGAACCAAGATGCTCTTCTCCAAAAAAAGGAGGCCAATCTGGTGGTCCCCTGCTATAAACAAACTAAACAACAGAAGGAAGAAACTGTTGCAGAAAAGAGGAAAATCCCAGGATGCAAAAAGACTCCCTCACCAGCCTTAGTAAGAAGCTGAGATCCCTCATAAAAATCCTCAAAAGCTAGTTATGAAAATAAAATTGCCAAAGATTCCAAAGACAACTACAAGGCATTCTATAACTATGTCAAGAATCTAAATGGCAATGCTCAGATCTGCTCTGAGCTACAACAGAATGGCATTAAATATACTGATCCCAAAGATATTGCCAATATCCTGGCAGATCGATTTTGTGCCAACTTCACCCCCCTCTCAACCCCTAAAGGCCCATCTCAATACCAAAAGATTGCCAAATTCCGATAATCACGGCCACACAGGTAGAAACCGCACTCTCCAAAGCTAAGAATACAGCATCCATGGGACCAGATGACGTCCCAGGCTGTGTACTACATGAACTGCAAAATGAAATGGCACCTAAGTGTCATGTTTAACCATAGCCTCACCTCAGGCTTCGTGTCCACTGAGTGGTGCACAGCTACAATTATCCGGTCCACAAGGGAGGATCTGCCTTGGATCCCGGGAACTACCGTCCCATCAGTCTGACAAGCCTGATCTGCAAGGGCATGCAACGCATTATCATGTAATTTATAAACAAAGACATTGGCAACCTTCAAACACTGGACCCTACCCAGTTTGGGTTTGTGAAGAGCCGATCTTGTCTCCTGAATCTGACTGATTTCTTTGAATCAGTCTCCAGAGCTGTGGACGAGGGTAAGGCAGTCCACACAGCCTATCTGGACCTCGCCAAGGCCTTTGACAGCATCCCCCACTCTGGAATCATAGATAAACTTACTAAGCTGGGCATAAATCCCTACGTCACTCGATGAGTTGCCAACTGGCTTACTGACAGAATCCAGACTGTAAAAGTAGCTGACTCCAAATCCAGCTCCAGACAAGTGACAAGTGGAGTACCTCATGGTTCAGTCCTGGGACCGCTCTTGTTTGGCATCTACTTCTCTGTAGTACAGGCCAACACCAAGGGACTCTGGCTAACAAAGTTAGCAGATGACTGCAAACTGGGAGCCATTATTGAATCCCCAAATGATGTGGATATTCTACAAAAGGGCCATACAGAAACAGATGCCTGGTGCCAGAGCCATGGGTTCAAGCTTAATGTCAAGAAATAAACCAAACCAGTGGTCTGAGTGCCCAAGATAAAAACTGGTAAACCTGAAGTAAGGCACACACGGAGCTCAGCAAAACAGACAACCGCTTTAATGAACAAGCACAAAAACAATCCACAGCAAGTTAAATCACAGCAGCACAGCACAGCAAACGAAATTGCAAAGCACAAGCAACAACACAATAACGCTGTAAAGTTAATCCACATACGTTTTCGTCATAATAACTTCATCAGATACCTAACCTCTCTTCCTTTGGTGAATAAATAAACTAATCTAATTCAAATGAACTAATGAGTGAACAAATTCAATTACACATGCAAAATGCATTAAAACACATGAACCTTAAAGGAGAATGAATCTAAAAGTTAAAACCAAAAGTATATATAATAAATAGATATTATATATATTATGTTATATAAAATACTTCATACATAAACCTTAGTTAAAATTGCTTTGTTAAATATAATTATTACCAGCACAAACCTGAAATGCTTTTAATTTTTTTTTTTTCAAAAGCAGAAGCTAAATTGAACCCAAAATACAATGAAATAGCACCATCTTGTGGAAATTAAATTAAATGCATGTTCATCTTGTTAAAAGATAAATACATATATTATTAAAATAAACCATACAATGCTTGCATATATAATATATATAAATATTATAATAAAAACATACTATAATTTAGCTGATCTCAATTTCAGCACAGATTTCAAGGATAACATTTCATTTACACCAGGGGCAGAACTTGCATCAAGAATAATTTGCCAGTATAGCTCCCTATATTCCAAGCGAGTCTCCCAAGGCCCTCCCCTGGGGACTCGTGGGACTACTTCTATGCTTTGCCACGATTGTTTTGATGTTTAAACAGAGCGTTATTGTCTTTTCTTTTCCTTATCTCATATAAATGCTCGTAAATTCTCTGCCTCGATTTCCTCTCTGTCTTGCCAATGTAAAAAGAGTCACAGATTTCACATGTAGCAATATAAATCACTCCTGTGGTATTACACTTAGCAAAACCTTGAGTAGTAATATACTTGTTCCTCTTTTTCAAAAGAATAGAATCACCTTCCTTGATGTTATGCTATATGGGCAATGCCCGCATTTTCGTGTCCCTTTTTTGTTATTGTTATTAGTGGGGTTAAGGAAGTTTGTCCCTTCCAATATATTCTTGATGTTACATCCCTTCCTATATACACATTTAAATGGATTTTCAAAGATATGATTTAAATCAGACAAACTAGCAATTTTTTTCCATTCTTTACTAAGAAATACTTCTCACCAGATTACTCTCCCCGTCAAAGGTGGTAAACATGGCAGAATAAAAACCTTTTTCTAAAGTTGTAGTAATAGCAGAGCTTACCTCAATATTTTGTACTTCCAATGTAGGTAGTGGTACACCCAAAATTGAAGCATATCTTCCTGTTCTTCCTTCCTTAACCTCTACAATAACTGACGTTAGGAGATCTATTGGGTACCCCCTTGCTCCAAACATACTCTTAATAAATTCACATTCAGTATTAAAATCCAGATCATCTGATGTCATACTACTGGCTTTCACTAACTGACCTTTAACTATTGCTGTTTTTTTGAAAATGTGGGTGAGAGCTTGTATAATGCAAGCAAGCATTAGAAAACATGTATTTCCTAAAAATTTTTGATTTAAAACCTTCCCCCATTCTCTGTATATTTACATCTAAAAAAACACAATTCAACTTCATCTACTTTATAGGTGAATTTTAAAAAAAAAAGTTGTATTTGAAATATAATCAAAAAATTCCATGACTTTTTCCAGGGTATTGTTCCAAAAAAGACAAACATCATCCAGGAAGTGCCCATAGTAGTTCCAGTATTGTTTAAAATTAGAATTTTGAACAATTTTTTCTTCCCAATACAATAAAATGATGGCATATGTAGGTGCACAATGGGCACCCATAGCTACGCCTTTAGGTTGTCTAAAATATTCCCCTTGGAAGAATATAAAATTATTGTTTAAAATAAATTCCAGTAAAACAAGGCATGTAAGAAATACCTTGAAAGAAATATTATTCTTGCTTCCCAAAAACTCTTCAAACCAAACTAAACCTATCTCGTGAGGAATACACGTAAAAAGGTCCACAACATCCAAAGTGATAAAACTAGAGGTGTCAACCTGTTTAGAATTATTAATATGCCTTAAAAAATCCCAAGAATCCTTTAAAACACTAGGCTGTTCCATCACCACGTTCTTGAGATGTACATCTACATATTTTGCCAGTGGAGCAGTAATAAAACCCTCCACAGATACAATAGGTCTGAGAGGAGGGTCATCAGGATTTTTGTGGACCTTTGGTATGCCAAAAATACAAGGCACTTTGGGTTGTTCAACATGTAAATAATTATATGTTTCCAAATCAATAAGCCCCTCTAAAACTAAATCATTCAAACAGAGGGAAAGTTTTTTATAAGCAATATGAATTTTATTCATAGACACTCTCATAGGTATATTGGTCATTTAACAAATCAAACATTTTTGCCTCATAATTAATATGATCCATAAAAACCACCCCACCTCCCTTATCAGGCGTCATGATTCTAAGATTTTTATTCTCTCTACATAAACTGAGTGTATGCATTTCTTCCGTATAAAGGTTTGGACTAACCTTGTTGTACTTAAGTTTATCTCTTATCTCCTTTTCAACCAAAACCTCAAAATTCCTAAGCTGGGGTGAATGGGTGGATTGAACGTACTCTTCTTTGTTAAAATAGTGGTATTTTTTCTTATATTACCATTAAAAAATACCTCTAAATTTTTCTGCTTAATAAAAAGTTTAAAATCCACTAATAACTTCGCTATATTGGCCTTAATGTTAGGAATAAAAGTAAAACCTTTAGTAAATAAGTTGAAATGAGCTTTGCAATTTCGTTTGCTGTGCTGCTGTGATTTAGCTTGCTGTGGATTGTTTTTGTGCTTGTTCATTAAAGCAGTTGTCCGTTTTGCTGAGGTTTAATGCCAAGAAATGTATAGTTATCCCCTTTGGAAAAAAACATGTACCCATGAATTACCACATAGGTGGCAGGACACTAAACATCGAAAGTGTGATGAGAGACTTAGGGACACAGGTGGACAGTGGTCTCACTTTTGATAACCACATCACCAGAAGAGTCAAGAAATCCTTCTATGTGGCACATCTCATCACCAAGGGCTTTTCATCCAGAAAAAAGGAGGTCATTGTCCCACTGTACTCATCCCTCATTAGACCCATTATAGAGTATAATGCCCTCACAAGACATCTGCAACAGCTGGAAAGGCCACAAAAATACCTCACTAAAAGAATCACAGGCCGCCATATGCTGACCATCTAAAAAAACTCCAGCTATACTCTGTGGCATATAGTCTACTCAGAGGTGATCTCTGCTTAACATACAAGGCCATGTCAAACCCTAAGCTGTTGGACATGCCTCACTTAAAGAAATCCCAATCCCTCAGAGCCACACACTCCAGGGATTTAAACCTTGTCATCACAATGAACAAAACATGCTGGAGGGATAGGTTCTTGATTCAGAGACTCCCCATACTCTGAAATAGACTGCTCATACATGTCA
Source organism: Protopterus annectens (assembly GCF_019279795.1). Classification (NCBI taxonomy): domain Eukaryota; kingdom Metazoa; phylum Chordata; order Ceratodontiformes; family Protopteridae; genus Protopterus; species Protopterus annectens. The sequence continues at coordinate 1,857,363,091 of NC_056732.1, forward strand.
AGCAGAGCGCCCCATTGGTCCTTTTCAAAAGGAACCTTGATGATTGGATGGGAGATAGGAAATTCACCCTGGGGATCATGTCAGTCGCCCTGCTAGACAGGGGTCCAGAGAAGTAAATATTGTGGGAAGAAATATCCAGAGAATTGTTATGGCTAGGCTTGCATAGGCCCTAGGGCCGATAGCCTAGTACCAACCTATGAACGTATAAGAAGAGTCACTTAAAGGTCTAAGTGAGAGAGTGTTTAGCTGTATAATATTAGATGACCTGTAGTGGTGCTGCCCTCTGCACAGAATGGCAGCACTTTGAGTAGCTGTGAAAAATGGAAGGGTATGTAGAGCCTTTCTATAAAGGATTTTAAACTCAGGAGGTTTGCTTATATACAAGGTACTGGTAACTACATTTGCACACTGCTCAAATGTGAGGCTTTTATACTAACAGGATGAAAAACTTTTACACAGTTAAACACTCAGACCAATCAGACAAAAACACAATAAGCCTTCCACCAGCAGTTACCAACCTGGATGGTTTCAATCAGCCCTCTGCTCCCACCAGAGTGCAAAAAAAACTTGTAAAACAAACTGGTTTTGAGCTCATGGGTAGTAATAAATGTTTTACAACAAAAGGCAGAACTCCTGCACTATCAGGAATCATTGGAAATAAGTTCACAAACCCTAAGACATGTTCACAAATACAGAAAAAAGTGAGCAAATGTAGGGAGAGCTTCACAGAAAAACTTTGCAAAACTCAAAAATAGTTTGCCAAATTTAGGAGAATTTTAGCAAACTTAAAAGAGCTTTTGAAGTATTAGAAGAGGTTAGAAAATATTAGAATACTGTTAAAACAACCTAAGAACAGTACAATAACAGACAGATGGCATTTCTTTAACAAGGGCATGGGAAAAACAGTGATAGATTCAACCAAATAAAAAAAAATGTAGCACAAAAATGTTAAATAGTACTGAAACAGAGCCCGTGCAAAAAAAAAAAATTGCATCAGCTTTGTAGGTCCAGATGGTTTTATAAGCAATTCAAGCCTTGTAGTCACAAGTGTCCAAGCCAGGCACAAGGAAGCTCTGAATAAATGAGCACAGTCTCAGAAAAATGTAGGGCTTTTGTACAGGCAGGATGAAAGACTTTTACACAGATAAGCCCTCAGGCCAATCAGATTAAAACACAATAAGCCTTCCATCAGCAGTTCCCAACTCAGCCCTCTGCACCCCTTCAGAGTACAAAAAAACCCTTAATGTAAAATAAACTGCTTTTTTAAATTTTAAAACATAACAGATCGAAGCAAAAAACAGTTTTAAAACAAGAATAAATATTATAATGAAAAACTTCACAACAGTAAATGAAAATAAAAAAATTAGAAATGTGTCTGCATAAACAAACATTCAACTTTGATTCTATTTCATATCATATTATGTTTGATTTTTCAAGTAACTTTAACTTTTATCCAAGAATTATAATATGAAGTGACTATCTGCTCTCATCTTGATTGTAGTTAACTCCAGTTGAGAACATTAATGGAAATATTTCTGAACTCTTTAAATGAAAGGGGAGTTTCATTTTTCAGTTTATAGTTATTACTTTATGAGCAAAGCAAACTGGTTTTGAGAACAAGTTCAGTAACAAATCCTTTAGTATAAAAGGCAGAACTCCTGCACTATCAAGTTGTTGTTTGTCTTTTCGGCTATTCCTGGTTAGGGGTCGTCACAGCGGAACTGCGGTCCGCTAATGATTGGCAGTAGATTTTTTTGGTGCCGAGTTGCCAGCTTGACACCCAACCTTCAGCGAAGGCACGCCCATTCACACATGTCATGTACTATCACGAATCCTTGGAAATAACGTCACAATCCCCATGAAATGTTCACAAATACATAACAGACTACAAAAGACCAGTTTATAAAAACAGTTTGTAAACAGAAAAAGGATACAAGTTGAGTTCATGGCTCTCAAGTGTACCTCATTAAGAGGAGCATTCCAAATTTGGGCTCTTAAGTTTGTGTTCCTCGTAGTTCCACATTGAAAGGGTCTGTAACACAGTGTTAGGAATTTTTTTAAGTAAAATCCATGGTAAATGGAAATAAGTCATATTAATTCATTAAAAGATCTTCTGTATAAGTAAAACTAGCATATCTTAACCATCTTCCTAGCTGAAGTGCTTGGCAAGTTATTAGTATGTATTCCACATTTTGCCCATTTGTTCAAAATGAAGAAAACTTGCCCTCATTTTGGAGATGGAAGGTTGAGAGCTATGGCTGAGTTGAATAAAATATAATGCTCAGTAAAGGTGAACCTCACTCAAAAAATGAAAAAAAACATGTTTTTTTAGTACATCTTGAACTTTTCTATATTACTAACGTCCCTGTATCAAAGTAAATGGTTACTGTTATTTTCTTATTTGTTATCCCCAAAATGATCTGAAGGAGGCTGCCATGGCTATCATAAGCATGTTTTACAGTTAATGCCTTCACTTTCCTGATGTCATGTTAGATGGAGAGAAATAAATCCTTATGATGAGGGATCATTTCCAGTGGTTTTGTCTCTCACCAGTCTACAACAATGACGTGACTGCCTACTTTTCACTGGCAGCATCACTCTGCATTTTAATTACTTTGGTTCCTTTAACTTTCATTAGTTGCCACTGCTGTTGCAGCATTTTAAGGTATGTTTGAATAACAGGCTTGAAAATGTAGCTCAGTTTATTATTTTCAAAGTAACAGCTGTAGTTCAGTGTTCAAGTGGGAGAAATCTGACCTTCGTTATTAACAGGCGTTACTTGGGCTGAGATGGTTTGTGCTGCATTCACAGTTTTAAATATTGTAGCTAGAATTAGAGTCTTTGATGTTAATATTATTGCTCCAACTCACTGGATTTGACTCAACAAAACAGTATATACAATGCAAAAGTGCTGCATCAAAACACCGGAAGTATGAATGCTGCCAGGCTAGCCAGATAGAATTTTTATAAATAATTCTATCATTTGTAAATATGAATGTTGAACTACAGACTTGTTTTCTTAATTGAAAGGAAATACTGTAAAATGTTGAAATATCAGCTTGTTTTCTTAAATGAAAGAATATGCTGTGAAATGTTGAAACAATGTAGCAACATTGCCCTCTGCTGTAATGAAAGCTAAGTCAAGCATTTCTTGCCTGTCCTTTGAAGTTAAAACAATTTCATGTCTGTCCTTTTGAAGTTAAAATTTGGAGTTGATGAGTCTGGAATGAAGCATCCTGCCTATTGTTTTAACTTAAAGAATAATTACTAGAGTTTACATGTGGAACGTCTTTTATGGCTGTAGTTTCCTGCAGGTGCAAGATAACAAGAATGTAGTATCTGTTAGCCTGGGAACACCAGGAAAGTATAAAAACGGATGTAATGGGAATCAGGACTGAAGATAGCGATTTAAACAGAGAGAATCAGAAGGCATTAAGCATTTTTGTCTTGACCATCCAGCTCATCAGCACTCTGCCTGTTTCTGTATGTAAGGTATCTTAGACTTGTGTTTTCCTTTAGAAATAGCTGGGAACTAAAAAGATTAGCCTAAGTCTTTTTCTGTGATGTCAGAACTGTACTACTGAATTATTTTAAGTATTTCTCTGTGATCTCTGAACTCTTGACTAGCACTGTGTAGTAAGAAGTATTGTCTTATGTTTTATTATTTATTATTAGATATTTTAAAACCTATGAATTGTGGCTGTTTTGTGTAGAGATAAGTTAAGCTCTAAGAGTATATTGCATGTATATAAGGATCCTGTACCAAGTCACTCTAATAAGCTTTGACTGTTTAGTTATACTACCAATTGGATAATAATATTGCACAGTAATAATTGGACACCCTTTCATAAGGGCCTTTGAGTAGCTGATAAATATTAGCTGGGTGGTTGCAAGTGATTTCTACCGTATAGTCTGGGTAAAAGGGGCACAGCTGGAGAACCTGTGCCTGCCTTCCCCAGAAGTGTCTCTGTGGTTCTATAAACTCTTATCTCAAAGTGTGTGTGTGTGTGTGTGTGTGTGTGTGTGTGTGTGTGTGTGTGTGTGTGTGTGTGTGTGTGTGTGTGTGTGTGTGTGTGTGTCAGCTACTTGGGCAGGGACACAAAGCACTGGTTGGACAGAGAGGCTGCTGGAAATTTTAGCTTGCCCAACTGGCTGAGATCTGGGTCCTATAGCTTTGAGTCTTATTGGGGACCTGGAGAACAAGGGAGCGACCAGCCCTAGACTGATTGTGAGCTCTGTGTGCTCATAAGGGAAATTGCACTTTACTGTGTGTATTTGTTATCCTTTCCTCATATATGAGATGCCCTCTCTGGTGTTAGTGGTGAGGACTGAGCCTCCTTTATTGCTGGGCCAGGGCATGGGCGTCAAAAGAAGAAACATACATATTTATAGAAAATACAGTGTAGAAAAAATACAAAAATCAGATACTGACAGAAAGTTATAAGAATATATGTGTGTTTTTTTCTTTGTGTCACTGTGTTTTATTAGAGGGAAAGACATTTGCATCTGGAAACTTAGCTTGAAAACTCTGCCTGTGTTCAAACTCAAGGTTACACTATTTATCTGAGGTGTGATGCTGGCAATCTGTAACTGATAAGGCACATTTAAATACCACTGTTTAAGAGTCATTGTTTTCTTAATGGTTCTGTAGCTGGGATAAGTGACCTAAATATGCCACTTTTAGTAACCTTTGTGATGTAACAGATGAGACAAATGCAAGAAAGAAAGGCAAACATAATTATTAAATGACGTTGTTCTGCATATAAAGTGTTTAGTGTTGGATTACAGAGAAGGAAAATCACTTTTTCAAAAGAAAAACTTGACTTTTGGGTGGAGTTCTCCTTTCAGACACAGTTTGAGTTATTGGTTTAGAATATAAATGGGCATGTTGAAAACACAAAAAAAAGGAAAAGGTACTTCAACACTAGAAGGAAGGACAAAGTCAGTGTAAGGGATCTGAGATGTACTGACTATTGCAGAGAATGGTCAGACTTTGCTAGTGCAGGGTTAGTGCAGGGTTGAGTATGGCTTTACATTCTTATTTAACATCTGAAAGTTTTATAACTTTTTGTCAGTGCATATTTTCTTTGCTAACACCCTGCATATTGATCAGCCCCAATGTGGTAAGTGTGGTTCTTTATACATAAATAGTTATTGGTACTGAAGTTTATAAACCAGTATGTTGATGTCAGGACAGTTATGTAGGTAATGTGTGTTTATGGTAGAGTTGTACACCTGTACAGACAAGTTATGTTACATAAGCACGGTCAGTCACAAGGTTAGTCTCGCAATAACATACCAGTACTTTGTAGGTAGACAACCCTTCAAACACACCAGTGTGATAAGACAGAGCAGCTTCAGAATGTTTAAGTGACCCCAACTCAATAGGATACCACAGCAAAGGTTGTATACCCTTTACATATCAGACAGCCATGCTGCCCCACAATGTATTCATTTTTGAAGCTGTAGTTATATTTTATAGGTAGTAATAGTCATAAAAATGGGTTGTATACTTTAGCTTTACTAACAAGGTTTCACTTTGCCTCTCCCCCCCATTTTATTGCTCTCCTTTCTTCTTAACTTGTTTTTATCTATTACTTCTCTCCCTTCTTTTCATAATTTTATACAGCAGCTAGAATGGCAATGCCAGTGGCCAGGCCTGGTTCCACCACCCATGCACAGCCAGTTCTTGCTTCTAAGAGGAGGCCGCACTGGAGAGGAGTGATGTGTCCACCTCTCCTGACCTAATAAAGCTTCATCCGCTGGCAGTGCTGTCATTCCCACTGGTGCCTCTGTCAAGCGTAGTGTATAATATTTACATTACCAGCTATGCATTTGCTCTGCAGGTGAAAAACAAATTGGCTCAGCACTTATTTCCTTTCTAGGTTCCAATTAAGCTAAGCAGTAAAACAGCTACCATGCATTAGGTTATTTGTATAAAATATATTTTACACTATTAAAAATAAATGAATAAGTAGACATTAATTAAAAGTACTGTACAGCATTAAAACATGCAAAAAGTCACTTACATTAGTCCACTGTCAAGAAGGTAAAATAACATTTGCAACTTCCCCCAAAAGTTATTTTATAATTAGAACCTTCTGAGTTTGCAGCCCATGGAGTTTAGGTCCTTGATAATCACCGAGAAGCAGTACAAAGTTCAGTGTCCACTCTTGTGAAATCCAGAAAACTGAATACAAGTATTTGCAAAGCTAGGGTGATGATCTCAGATGTGTATCAATTTAACCACAGGCAGAATTTGGCTGCTTTCTATTCTTCACTGCAAATAGATCTATCTTGAGCCCTGGAATTAGCAAGATTTCACAGTTTCAGTTCCTTTACCAGAGTGTAGCTGTTTAGCAGACCTCTACCATACACCAAAGACTGGCCCTGTATTAGAGCCGGGACAGAAAAATCCTGACTGAAGAAAGAATGAATGAATGAATTACTGACTGCCTGACTCAACAACTTTCTCTCCAAGTATATCTTTACTTATTTATTTGTTTACCAGGAAAGTCCGACTGGACACGTGTCCTTTTCAGTGGAAGCCCGGGGAGGAAAGCTCCACATTGAACATACAGACATGACTAGTTCAGAAGTATACATAGTACAAGTAAAATACTAGGTTAAACTACGTTAGATAATACACAATAAGTTTAAAGAATTGCTAGGGAATCACTAAATTAAACAGATAAGTATAAAGAATATTACATTATATGTTCATGTAAATAGATAAAGAAACCAAGTGACATTCCACAACTTCAAGTATTTACAAATAGGTTGCAATGAGAAGTCACAATATTTCCACACCTCAATGGTTTAATAGTACTGAGAAGTGTTAGCATGCATTGAGGCATGTGTAGTTAGAATAGACAGAGGGAGGTGATGTAGTCATAATTTCCTATAAAATACACAGAGGGAGTTGTTGTAGTTTGTAGGTGAATCAAGATAATAACAAGGTCAGAGAGAGCTGTTAGGAGTAGAGCAACTATATCACTTGCTCATAAAGAGGAAAGCTTTGGGAATCTATGCCCTCTGCTGTGGACTATGATAAGACGTATGTGTAAACTAAAAAAGGAGGAGGCGTAGCCATACTTTATAAGAATGGATTACAAGTTACCTTGTTAGACTCCAAACCTCCACTTTGCAACAATGCAGAAATTCTTCTAACTAAGGTTCAGCTTAACAAAAGCAAAGCCATATATCTATCATGTGTCTATCTTCCCCCAGGCAATAACATCAACACATTAGAGGCTATCCTCAGCTGGCTCTCAAGTAACTACCTCCAAGATACCATTATACTTGGAGATTTTAACATTAACTGGAACTCCTGTATATCTGAGCAGCCTTTTACTCATATCAACTTATATGGTTTTACCCAAACTATAACATCCCCAACCTGCACCAATAAAACTAACAACAAAACTAGTACCCTTGACTGGATACTCACTAATACCCCCCAACTAAACTATAAAACAGGCACCCTCCCTGAGGACATAAGTGATCACTTGCTTACCTATTTAATCAGAATAAAAACTGACATCCTAAACTCAACCATCTGTAGAACTATTCGCACTACCAAAAATGTTAACCCTGCTCACTTTCAAGCTGAACTAGTCACCTGTGACTGGTCACCCCTGAAATACCTCCCAATAGATAATGCCGTGAAATACTTTAACTCTAAATTTCTAACCATTTTAAACAGCCATGCCCCATTACGCAAAGTTAGAATTAAACAATGGGACAAATGGCACTCAACAAAAAGCTCCTCAGACCACCTGCAATTCAGACAGCTAAGAAATGAAACAAAAAAAAAACATATTGGCTGATAAAAGAAACTACTACTACCAACTACAACAAACCAACCAAAATAATCCCCATAAATTCTGGCGAGGTATCAATAACCTCCTACACCCTGGATGCTCAAGTACTCCCTCTCCCTCTGGCTCTGATCACAACAATCCCATCCAAATAGCTGACTCATTTTATACTTTTTTCACTGAAACCATACAATCCCTAGCCAACCAGCTATCCCCTAGCATCCCAGGCTCTGCCACAACCTTTACCAATAATTCTCATCAATTTCATTTTCAGCCAGTGCCCACTTCACTTATCTGTAACATCATACAGAAACTTAAACCCACTACTCTCTCTGCTGATAAATTACCTGCAGAATACCTGCAAAAAGCTGCTAAAGTCATAGCCTACCCCATATCCATCCTCATTAACAGAACTATTTCTGAAGGATCTATTCCCCTAATCTAGAAAGTCTCTCACATAATTCCCCTGCATAAGGGTGGTAACTTCAAAGAGTTGTCCAATTATAGGCCCATAGCTATTCGATCTCCTTTGGCAAAAATAATGGAGAAATGTATACACATACAACTGTTAACCTACCTACTTGATCACAATTTATTAGCACCCTGTCAACATGGCTTTAAACCATTTCATAGCACCACCTCTGCTCTCTTATCCTTCACTGACCCTATCAACAGTAATTGTAATATTGATACTCTGTCCTCAGCTGTTTTTATTGACCTGTCCAAAACATTTGACATGGTGAATCACCACCTCCTTATAGACTCACTCAAAAACCTGTCATTGGACAACCATACTATACAGTGGTTTCAATCATACCTACATAACAGGCAACAGGCTGTACTATGGGAAAATACTTTATCTTCCCACCTCCCAGTTGCTCTAGGGGTCCCGCAATGATCTATATTAGGCCCATTACTCTTCTCCATCTTTACAAACGACCTTCATTCTGTAATTCCTCAAGCTGACTGTATCCAATACGCTGACGACTCCACACTCATATGCGCTGCTGCTTCTCAATCAGAACTTCAGTCACTAACCCAAATGACCTTTAGTACAGTTGAAAACTGGCTCCTACAAAGACGTCTTATCCTTAACCCCAAAAAAACAAAAATGTTACTATTTACCCCCACCCGCAGAACCTCCCTACTTAACTTTACTATTACTTCAAATGATAGTAATATCTCCTGAACCAACCACCAAACTACCCAGGGTACTAATAGATAACAACTTGTCCTTTGAACCTCACATTAATAACACCATAAAAATAGTAAACAAGAAACTAGGTTCCCTCTATAGAATAAAACCCTTTCTAACACCTCCAGCCAGGGTTACTATTGCTCGTACCCACCTCATCTCTACCTTGCTCTATGCCTCCCCTATCTATACTTATTTTATTTTTATTTTATTTTATTTTATTATTCATTGACGGGAAAGTCCGACTAAGGTTCCACAGAGCTGTTTTTCAGCGGAGGCCCCAGGGAGAAAATCCTCAGATGCATGTCTTTGGACATGTCTTTCTATATACCAAAATATGTAGACGTAATCTGAGTAAACTTACATCCTCCTACAACAATATTGCCAGATTTGCAGCTGGGTCCTCCTATAGAACTCATCACTGTATCAATCTGAATCAGTTAGGATGGTTAGAGCTGCCAAATTTAATACTTTTCAATCAATTAATAGTAGCCCATAAGATCCTGTATTTACCTCATAATACACCCATACTTACATCCCTAGTCATCCCCTATAATAACCTCAAGACCTTACGCTCAGCTAATAACCTACTTGTACAAATATCAAAATCCAACAACTTAGCTGGTGACACCTTGTTCTCCAATACAGTAGGTAAAGCCTGGAACATCCTCCCAAGCCAGCTAACCTCAATATCCTCTGTCAGCTTATTTAAAAGCAAGCTTAAACCCTACCTCAAATCACACTGGCTATGCCCCTGTGTTAGCCCAGACTAAGTACCTAACTATTAACTAGACTCCCACAATTCCTAGCCTCCCATGATCATGATCTTGTGTTGTCTCACTAATTTTAGTGAGCTTAACCTTCCTTAGGATTTTTTCTCATGTAAATAAGTAAATACTGTGGAATGATCAAACACCTTCATATAGTATCACAACCTATGTGTTAAATAACACTAGAAATCCATCCTTGTTTGCTGTTCTTCTATACTCTATCTATTGATCTCGTGTTTTTCTTTCTTAGGTTTTTGTGAGACCTTAGTATCTCTTATCATAAATTACTAGGTGTATCTAATTTTGTAATATGTTATAAAGATTTGTACTACACCATTTCTAATACAAATGTATTAGTCTTATTCATCTATTCTTAGATAAATTTTTCCTTTTTCCTACTGAAATATAAAATATAAAATCTTAGGCTTGTACTATAATTGTTAAAACTTATGTACCAAATTATACTGTTATTGTCTTTGTCTTGACCTTTTATGTTGTTGTAATTTGTGGAGCTTTTCTCCCCGGGCCTCCACTGAAAATGGACATATATCCAGCTGGACTAGCCCGGTCAACAAATGTAAAATGAAATAAAATAAAATAAATAAATTTGGTCTGCATTCTTTTGGTGAGATACGCAAGCGCACATAGCCAAGATTCTCTTGTTTTACAAACTAAAATAAAAAATCTTTCGATGAAGCATGACCTGTGCCCTCTGTTTTCTATGTAAATAAACAGGGGATGTCTCATAAAAATGGTTGTATGCTGCAAATTATATTTTAGAAGGTTAGCAAGGTTAATGCCCATCAATACATGAAGGAAAGCTTGATAACTGTAAGTAATAAAATACTATACACAACAGCATTTACAACAATAGCAATATTATCTCTTATTATTCTTGGCTAGGCTTGTTAAGGCCTCAGGGCCATTAGTCTGGTAACCTCCTATGATCTCATGCTGTTATGATCATTAGAAAAAATGATACTCATGACTGTCAACATTGTGCATCAAAATGTTTTATTCATACTGACTCTATTTACATTTTAAAAGACAACACACTGAGATTAAATGGTCTGAATATGGAATGCAGCTGGGATCTTACAAATGCTTGAATAGTCTTATTAAATGCTTTATTAGTCTTTTAAATTCTTCTATTTTTTATTTATATTTACATTGCTTTGTGTGACAGTGTTTAACTCATTTTATGTCTCTGCCAAAGTGTCTGTTTTGTTAATAACTGTCATGTTTCTTTCTGTAAGCCATGTGGTCATTTTTAATCAGCCAAATTCAGTCTGGAAAAATATGTTAGCAAACCAGTTTTCAAGCAAATTGCTCTTGGAATTAAAATAAAAACACAATGAATACCTCCTAATTAAAAATGTGGGCTACTTCAGGGAGATGTAAAGAAAGCAAATGAACATGTACTTTCAGCATTTTAATCTTACCATGTGCCTCAAGTACAAATGCCTCTTCTGGACATAGCCCTTCACAGTTATACAAACCACTGTAAAGGCAACTAGCAACATTAGATTTCTAGTCAATTAGCACTTTTTTAAAAGTAGGTTTTCTGCACTTCAGCTTTCACATGTGAATTGTATGGATACAAATTCTTATTTTTATGTAGTCTTACATTTTACAGAAGCCATTACTGTGTGAGATACTAACCCGGCTTCTTATCTACCACCAACCCTGATCTTCTGACAACACCTACCTGCTATACCAGAGCTAGTCAGTCTCACATAGGTTCATAGCTTTGTAGGTGTTTACTAGGCTAATGACCACAGGGGCTTTTTTAAGCCTAGCAATGCATCCCAAATCTCTGACAAGTTCTGGTACCCTCAAGAAGTGTAAGCAGGGGCCTGGGAGATGAACCATTTTACAGGCTGCCTGTGTGCATTAGTGACCTAGGTGCCAAACTAGGGATGAATTTTCTGTTCCCCATCCAGTTGTCCAAGTTACACTTTAAATGGGTTATGGAGGAACTCTGCTTCACATGGATGGGGAAGCCTGTTCCAGAGATAGGGTAGCCTCTGGGATACATACCTGTCTCTTCAGCAGGTCCTATTTATATCACAAACAATGTTTAAGTCTTTAGAATGGGTAATTCTAATGCTGTTTGTTTTCTAGATACGCAGGAGGTTCATCAAAGTGAGGGTTTGACAATGTCTTGTATAACAGACATATATCACCCCTCAACAGCCTGTAGGAGTATATTTTTGCATGGAAAACAAATTCCAGTGAGCTTCTGAAAATGAATGAGATTGCTGCAATATTAGATATACCACCTTAAATGGCAAATGTTGATGAAAACTTTCCCTTGCAAAAACTAGCTTGATATCTGTGAAAAGATTGTTTTACTGCACAAAGACAAAACTAAACCAGCTAAAGATAATGCAGACCACACACCAAAACTCGATTTATGCATGAAAAAGACAACTGCATTGCACACATAATGCACGAACACACGTGTGCGAGCATACGCGGTGCACACACGTGGCGCACACACGCACTCCCATGCATGCGCGCGCGCACACACACACACACACACACACACACACACACACACACACACACACACACTGCTGCTGCTTTCAGTAAATACACATTTACTCCAAATAGATGAAAATACCATCTCTCATTCAGTGAGTTCTGCTCAAACAAACAAACAACTTCACAAAATCATGTAAACAAAGTTCAAACAGCTGAAGTTCTTAAATATTTTTCATCTGTTATACTTAAAACTGGGACTGTTCAAATGCAAAAAAATAACAAAGAGGCACTATCATGCAGACCCATCAAACAGCCAAAATGTTCACCTCAAAGATATTCTACAAAATTGCTTTACAGAAACAGATGAATTACACCACAAGGTGGCAGTACACTAAACACCAAAAGTGTGATGTCAGGGAAATCCTTTGTGGCACACCACATCACTAAGGGCTTTCATCCAGAAAAAAAAGAGGTCATTGTCTCCACTGTACTCATCCTCATAGACCCATTATAGAGTACAACGCCCCATTTGACCATCTAAAAACTCCAGCTATACACTGTGGCATATCATCTACTCAGAGAAACCACTTCCCAGAAATCCAAATCCCTCAGAGCCACCCACACGGGACTCCGACCATTATCATCACATCATCACAAACAACAAAAACATGCTGGAGGACTGAGTTCCAGACCATCCCCTCCTCTACTCCCAGAGACTTCATGTAGATGAGCAGACCCTCCCAACATGCCTTCCTCCTCTCTCTTCAAAAAAGGAACAATGATGATTGGATGGGAGATGGGAGAGTCCCCCCGGGATCAATCCTCAGCCACACACCACACTAAACCTTGTCATCACAATGAAACAAACAACAATGAGGGGGGGGATAGGTTCCCAGAGACCCCCCCCCCATACTCTGATAGACTCCATGCATGTCAAGCAAGCAGACGCCTCCTTTGCCCTCTTCAAAGGAACAATGATGATGCCCTGCTAGACAGGGGTCAGGAAGTAAATATTGTGGGAAGAGGAATCAGGAATAGTATGTATGTAGTTATGGCAGGAGCTATAGGGCCGATAGCCTAGTGCCAAACTATGAACCTATGAACCTAAGATGCTAAAGTATTGTGAGTGCATTATACAAGCAGCTCTTACTTGGAGACTCTGTGGCAGCAGAATACATTTACAGGACACTGCTCTAAGCAACACGATGGAGAGAAAGCCTGGGCAGCAGAATGCATTTACAGGACACTACTCCAAGCAACACGATGGACAGAATGCCTGGGCAGAAGAATACATTTACAGGACACTGCTCCAAGCAACACGATGGACAGAACGCCTGGGCAGCAGAATCCATACACTGGACACTGCTCCAAGCAGCACAATGGACAGAACACCTGGGCAGCAGAATCCATATACAGGACACTGCTCCAAGCAGGACAATGGGCAGAACACCTGGGCAGCAGAATCCATACACTGGACTCTGCTCCAAGCAGCACAATGGACAGAACACCTGGGCAGCAGAATCCATACACAGGACACTGCTCCAAGCAGGACAATGGGCAGAACACCTGGGCAGCAGAATCCATACACAGGACACTGCTCCAAACAGCACAATGGACAAAACACCTGGGCAGCAGAACCCATAACCAGGACACTGCTCCAAGCAGGACAATGGACAAAACACTTGGGCAGCAGAATCCATATAAAGGACTCTGCACCAAGCAGGACAATGGGCAGAATGCCTGGGCAGCAGAATCCATACACAGGACACTGCTCCAAGCAGCACAATGGGCAGAACACCTGGGCAGCAGAATCCATACACAGGACACTGCTCCAAGCAGGACAATGGGCAGAACACCTGGGCAGCAGAATCCATACACAGGACACTGCTCCAAGCAGGACAATGGACAGAACACCTGGGCAGCAGAATCCATACACAGGACACTGCTACAAGCAGCACAATGGACAGAACACCTGGGCAGCAAAATCCATACACAGGACTCTGCTCCAATCAGCACAATGGACAGAACACCTGGGCAGCAGATCATGGATAAACACTATTCAGGTCTGATATCAATTAGTAGGCTCCAGATCTAGAAATAGCATCTTGTATTTGGAAGATTTGTGCAAAGCGGACACTGCAGCAACCTACATAAGCCTCATTCAGTCCCTGAAGCATTCTTAAGGAAATTAAGAAAAGAAGTGGTCACATCCTGGCCAAATGTGCCTTTCAAGCCACTACTGAGGGGTTTTGTACTCAAACAATACAGACAGTTGCTTGTCATTTAGAGAGACACTGTATGGATATCTTTCAGCCCTCTCTGCAAAGGACACAATCAGCAGCTGGCATTCCAAAAGGGGACTGTTCTACTCCTCTATTTAATGACATAAGGGTATTCATGATATGTAAGAGACATTCGTCAACCTTTGATACGTATGAAAAACAAAAATATACTGGTTTACATTTTGTATGGATGCAAATCAGGGTAAAAGAAATATATGGTTCATAGGAAAGACCTGTCATTGTGAAAGACCAGATACAACTCGTACTAATGAGACATACAGTTCAGAAATATGTCTGGCCAAAAAGATGACAAGTAAAGTTTTTCCAGCAGTGTAACCAGTTCAGCTTGGTTAGCCAGTACAAAAAAAGGAAAATAAACTAAAACAATAAAACTGGGGTCCCACTGTTGGTCTTAGAAATGGGCACTTGAAACATTCTATAAAGAAAGGAATTACAGTCAGCTCCACTTAAATGCATATTAGATAAAAGCATAATCCGGTTAAATGCAGAGAGTCAGTTCAGTCCCATTGTAATTGTATTGTGGTGTATTCTGCATTAAAGTATATCAGATAACTGCATACTTTGTTTTGCTGCATATCTGTCTTGAATCCCAAGTAGTTCACTGCCATGTTATTTATTCGACATAACTGCATAGCCCAGAGCAGCTGTGAGCTGTAACCGCGAGATATTTATGTGTACATACTGTGTCATTACATGAGCAGGACGTCTCTTGGTTATCTAAGGGATACTGTATGCTTTTGCTTAACATGTCAGAGTTATCGAACGATATTACAAGAATGTCAAAGAAACTGCTTAAAAAGACAATTACTTTAGCTGAGTGGGTCAATGTTATTAAAAGACTTGATAATTAAGAAAGTCAGATGTCTACTGCAACGTCATTAGGTGTGAACCAAAGCGTAATTTCAAGAATTCTGAAAAACAGAGAAGAAATGATTTAAGAGTGGCAAACAAATACCAACCCTAATCACAAATGTAAGAGGACGGGTATATAACTGAAGATGTCGAGGATGGCCTGTTGCACTGGTTTGCACAAGACAGAAGTCGAATAATTCACATTAGTGGTCCATTGTTAATGGAAAATGCTGACCAACTAGTCAAAAGCATAGGGGCTGAGAACTTCAAACCTACATCTGGTTGGTTAGAAAGATGGAAAAGATGCCACAACATTGTGTTCAAAAACCAGCACGGTGAAAAACCAGACAACAGATAATTTTGGGAGTTGAACGATAGGTGTCAGAAACTTTATCAGACATCATGAAAGAGTACAATACATTGGACATTTTCAATTGCTGAGGCTATACCAGATGGTACATTGACATTTAAAAGTGTTGAGGCTACTGGAGCAAAGGCTGTGAAAAATTAAATGACCTTACTATTAGCTTGTAATATGGATGGCAGTGAGAAGTTTGAACCTTGATCAGGAAAAGCAAAAACCCAAGGTGTTTAAAGAACATAAAGAAGTTTCCAGTCACTTACAAAGCAAACAATAATTCCTGTATGACTGGTGAAATTTGGAAATAATGGCTTCTGAAAACTGACCCGCAATGAGAAGAAAAAGAAGGAATAATCTTGTTGCTGTGTGACAACTGGGCTGCGCATACCAATGATGTAAATTGACAAATGTAAAACTTCAGTTCCTGCCACCAAACACCACCTCTCTTATTCAACCAATGGTTGAGCTCACTGAATGTGTGTCCCAGGCAGGTATGTCTCTAGCCTTAAGCAGCATTCTGCCATCACCCAGAATGATGCCCCAATACAAACAGAAAATGATTGACTTTAACAATTTGCTTAGTTTCTGGTGTTATTCCAGGGAGATCCAGTACCTGACAGCCTGGGAAGACATGATCAACAGACCACAATGCTTTGCCAGAGATGGCCTGCCTCTGCCTCAGCTGGATTTCAGGCTTCTGGCAAAGGCTATTGCCTCCCATATAGTGCCTTTTTTAGGAAAAGTGATGAGGTTAAAACTACCAACATAAAAATTTCAACAAAACACAAATTAAATGTCACGTTGCTAAATGCTAGGAGTCTAAACATGAAACTGTACTCATTGCAAGCATTCCTAATCCTGGAATCCTGGAAAATGCTGACATCTGTGTAGTCACAGAAACCTGGTTTAAAGCTGCAGACAACACCCTAGCCATATCCTGGTTACTCATCCTGTCATGCATTCGGACCCCAAACTGTGGGCAGTAAAGCCAAAGGAGGTGGAGTTTCAATATACATTACAGACATACACACCTCCAGGCTTTGTCAAACAGATGATGCACAGGAGACACTCCAGGTGAAGTTAACCATTGACAAGACCCCTATTCAAATCACAGCTAGCTACCGGCCCCCAAATCTGACTCAAAATGCCCAATCGGCCTATATGGACCTGTTCGAATCTATCAAGATTCAACCCTTTACCCTAATCCTGGGTGACTTTTAACTTCCCAAACATAGGCTGGAAGAACTCCTCGATTTTGTCAAAACAAATGCCTTGGAACAGCTAACCAATAACCCCACAAGGGGTGATAATATCTTGGACTTTGTATTAACCAACATGAGTAACCACTGCAGCATCCATATAGTATCATCCTCCCTGGTAAGATCCAACCACAAAATGATCACTTTTGAAGTCACAATCTCCCCCAACCCCCCCCCCCCCCCCTAGCTAGGATCAGGCATAAAAACTTCTCCAAAGCTGATTACAGCCTCCTGAAGGATGGTATAAACAGCTTCACAGTCTCCTCCCCCTCTGTAGGAACTGGCACCAATATCCCAAACTACACTATATATATATATATATATATATATATATATATATATATATATATATATATATATATATATATAGATGCATGAACTCAGGAATACCGGACAGGACTAGGTCATCTTCCGCAGGAAGTGTAAACCTGTCTGGTGGACATCTACAATAAATATATAACAAAAGGAAAAGATTGCTGCCAAAGACCAAGAAGGAGCGGGTGCCCAATTGGAAGCACTGTGTCTTTAGCCTGAACAAGCAAATAAGAGCACTAGTGAAATCCTCCAAAGCAAACTTTGAGTCCAACTTGGCCACGTCTACTAGAGACGATCATAAGGCCTTCTTCACATATGTCCTCAACCTCAAAGGAAGCACCCAGATCTGTTCAGAACTGGTGGTCAAGGACACCACATAAACAAATGCCATAGATATAGCAAACTTGCTGGCTGATAGATTCAGTGAAAACTTTACCCCTCTGTCCCCCATATCAGTAAGTCAGGACATCCCCAGTACCTGCCTCCTTCCCCTTATATCTAGGGAACCGGTCATCAATGCTCTCTCAAAGGCAAAAAATACAGCCTCCACTTTGTTACTTGGATTCTGTGCAGCCAGATCGTTTTTAACTTTTTATTGCTTGGCAGTTACTGGAGTGTGCACCGGACTACTGATTGCTGTAAGCTTGTTTTACTCAGCTATTAAACCTTGTTGGACTTTGCAGTGTACGCTCGTCTTGTGCCTATTAGTTTTTGGACGTTTTTAGTAAACATGAACTAAAAATGTTGTCATGCCTGTGTAATGCTGAAAAATAGTTCACTGCATTATCAAGTTACTAAATGAATCCTTTCTACTGCAAAGAAATATGAATAACATCTAAATGCTGCACTGTAGAGATGTATCAATATCTGAATCTGTACAGATAGATATGACTCTGAGAATCCCTTACCAACATCTATCATGTGATCGAAGTTCTGCACCATCACTTCCCGGTGTAGTTTCTTCTCTCTTTTACTCAGCATCTCCCACTCTTCCCATGAAAATTCAACAGCAACATCTTCAAAACTTTTTGGCACCTGAAAACACAAACATTTTATTTGTTCTGCAGTTCACTGTGTCAAATGATGAAAGTACTTTGTTTCATCAAACATTTTAACAAAACTGATTAAGGTGCCCTGGTTGCCAATTCGCTAAAATTAAATTTCTTTCTTCCTATTCAATGATGGTTTTGTTTCAGGAGTGGGTTTGCAATAAGAATGGTCAGATATTCTCATTCACTCCCAGTATAACAGCTGCTATGCAAGTATAAAAATCAATACAAGACATGCTGACGTTTCTATAACAAATATGCATTTATAAAATGGATGAGGAATAGTGACCAATAAGACTGTGTTATTTACCAGTGCATCAACTCTCTTCTACTGCATAACAGGCAATTAGTGCAGGCTATACAGACTACACATTTAGTCACAAGATGCCATCTTCCTCACAGCCTTCAAAATCCCACTATCAACCATTTTTATCCATCAATAATAACAATCTGCATTTGAAGAACATTGCAATTAACCTCTACATAACTTTAACAGAAAAAAAAGAAAACACCTTTGAAAATGTGGAAAAGAAGCACATAAGAGCCAGTAAAACATGAAACGTGATGATGTGTATAATGACAGAAAAAGGGAAATGCGCTACTGACTGTAGAGGAGTATGTGTCACAGAGTCTGAGGTAGGATGGTAGACTGGAACAGGCAGGCAAACCATATCCATAGCAATTAATAAGTAACAGTTGCCTCTAGAGCTATATTAGGGCAGCTACTCCTTGAAGAAGTAGATGTCCCATCATCCAGGTAAACAGAGGATAAGAAGGAGAGCTCCAAACAAAGGATTAAGGCAGAGCCAAGAAGAGGCAGAGAGACTGCCTAAACCTTGGAGTCCGAAAGTGGAAGAGAGGTCTGTAATGCATGTAAGAGCTCTAAGGTGAAGGGGTTCACACCGCATCAGCTCTGCAAACACACTGAGAAGTTGCTTGGATTTGTTACAGTGCAGAGAAAAAGAGAAGGGTATAACCTCAGTACCCTAGTGGACTAACTTCTGTGTAAAGTACTGTGTGGTTTAACAACAGCTATCACTTGGCTAAAGAGTTAAGTTTAACATTCAATTATGGTTGGTTTTCCAAATAACATTTTGCATTGTCTGAAAGAAGCAAATTTTAATTGGGTTCAAACAAAGAAAAAACTGTATGTCCTGATGCAACTTGAAGCTAAAGCCTCTTACTTACAGGCTTGACTGCTGAGATAATTCCACACGAATTGATGAACTGCAGTTGACAGATGAATCATTTTTTATTACTGTAATGTCTAAAATTTATTATTCTAATGTAATAGAAAGGAATTTTGTTCCTAAAGATGCAGATAACGTGCTCCAAACTGTGTGATAAGTTGAGTACTGAAATTATAAAACAGAGGAACCTTTAAGTAGTAGTGGCCAAACAAATTATTCCTGCAGTAAAAATGGATTCTTTCAAAAACATTTATACACATTTGTGTCCACAACAGGGATTTATGGGAAAATAATCTGTGTGGCAGTGAGAAGGGTTGACCTGAAGAAAGTGCAACTTTTTTTTCTCTCAGTTACTGAACTTTTCCTGAGAAGCCAAAACTTGGGTGTACCTGATTTTTCTGAAAATACTTTCATGAGAATTGTAGCTGCTGAATTGCCTACAACACTAAGAAATTACGAATGGATTTGCTATTATTATTACTGTTATGGATAAATTGCCTTATGTTTTTGTAATAAAAAGTTTTGTGCATTTTCAAGGATACCTAATTTTGTTAACTTATCCTGTGTCAGCCTGACTTGTAACTGCAGTTAATAAATCACAAATTAACAATGCAGATGCACATAATACGCTACAGCCCAGTGCTGTCCACCAACCTAAAGCACATTTTGTAACTTAGCTAGACCCTCAAGTAAATAATGCAAGTAACAGTCTATACATTCTGTTTGCAGATAACTGTAAAAGGACAATCCCTGTCATCAACAGAAAGGGAGTTTTACAGAGTGAACACGTGTCTACCGTCTTGCAAGCAGTTTTAGTAGAATGTCTGTTGTAAACTGAAATAGCAAATTATAAATTAGATGTGCATGTATCTAGGTCTAATAGTAAGCCTTCACCGAGTATGTTTCTTTGCCTGCAAACAAATAGTAAATGTTAGTGTCTGAAACGGTTTGTTTTAAATTATCTAGAAAAGGGCACATAATAAAGTACTGCACAGTTCAAAAATACATGTTATTAAAAGTTTGTTTGTGCCCCTGTCCAAAAATACCCCACAGATGATTTTTTGGATGTGCCCTGTAGTTCATAGGTGATTTCCATCATTTTCTCTTGACATGCGCTATGCAAGCCTAGCTCAAATTTCTGGATTTCTGGGGGTCCCTTATATGAAAAAGCAGAGAGTGCTAGGTGATTGCTGCGCCTCCCCCAGTCCGTGCTAGAGATATAAGTCGAGTGCTCCTAAGTAAATTTATCCCTTTTGAAGATTTTTCTGGACAGAGCCTTTTAGGTGGGGTTGGACATGGCCTTGTATGTCAGGCACATATGGCCTTGTCTCCTATGGATAAATTGAATAATAGCTGGGCCCACCAGTTTACTGGCAGCAGCATACAGTTTTCGCAATCTCTACAGTTTTTTTGGTTGGAGTCTTTTGGAGGGGCATGTATTTTGGCAGGTTTTGTCTTTGCTTGCTGGAACAGGCGGGCTTCACTTCTCTCTCACAGTATGTATATGAATAGAGCATAGTTAGGGATGTCTGACTGATATATCAGATGAATCCTCACTGGCTATTTTACAATGAGCTAACTTTTTTCCCTCTGCAGTCTTGTGGTCGTGAGGGTCATCAGAGAAGGCGAATCTCCATTAAGGCTCCCCAGGTCCCTGATAACCTCTTCTGTGCTTAGTGGATTTGGCCTCACTCCTGGCCTAAGTGAATCCTCTTGTGTTAAGGGTGGCAACTTAGAAGCTTAGAAGTTACACTTCCTATCGTTTTGGTTCCAAAAACCGGCTTTTTGCAGTTCTGGCCCTGGCCAGTGTTCTAAATTCCTTCTTTGGCCAGTGGGCTTTTTAGTATATGCTTTTGCCTATAAGGCAAAGTACCGAGGAACAAGGGACCAACTACATGACGGTACGCGATGACATGGCCAGACAGGGGTACCCCCTGTGGCCTACTGTCCTTACTGTACTTTGCAGTTTGACTTGTGACATAGCCTGTACTTGAGAACATTTTGCCATTGTCTTTTTTTTAATACCCTAAGCATATTGTGTTTAATAAGTTTGGTACAAGGTACATACTGCGTATGGGACTATAAGTCCTCATCAATGGCCTTGGGAAGGTTTCCAAGACTGCCTCGAGGCTTTCAAAAAACTTGTCATTAGTAAAGGCCCTTAAACTGAAGGCCTGGAATGTCTCATGGGCCTGCAAGTAGCCTGCAGTCCTCTTATAATGGCCTCCATAGGCTCAATTCCCAGTATCTTTGCTGCTTTGCAACTCTGACCTTGTGGTTTTATGTCCAAGACTAGAGGCGCCCCATCTTGTTGCATATGAGCTGCAGTCAGATCAGCCACGCTTTTCCTGGCACACGTATCCTGTAGTAGGCTGAGATTAAACAGCTGCCCTGGATGACCACCTTTCCTTATTAATGACCACCAACAGCACAGCACCGGAGCGATCATACCATTTGTTAGATAAGTCCCATTAGGGCTCTGTTTCCGGTTTTAATTTAATTGCTGTTTAAGCAGGTAGGGGACCACCGCACACTCAGATTTCTGGGTGATGCTCTGGGGCTCTCTTTAGAGGGAGCAGCTTAGGCCTTTTGCACTGAGTGGGGTGGCTGCTGCTGTATATTTGTTGGAGGGGCCTTTGATTTTGGGTGAGTTTGCACTGATTCTGTCAGTTTCTAAGTTAATTCCATCTCCGGATTCAAAGACCTAACTGGACTTTTTTGATGTAAAAGGCATTCCTTTTCATTTTCACCCTGCTAAATTTTTTTATATGTGATTGTCCTTTTGATTGTAATGATGATTTTATTTTTCCTTTCTCTCAAAATTTTGCACTTCTTTTTTTTAATTTTGTCCTATCATGTTAACTTCTTGTTTATGGTTGGGTTGTTCATTTAACCTTGGTTTTCTTTTTGTCTGCCCTTTGTTTGTGTTGGGTTTTGGTTTCCAAGGGCTTGCCCTTGTGTTTTCTGTCTTGTTTTGAGGAGTCATAAAGCTTTCCATGGCTTCCGCTGAGGTTGTGGTTTCCACTTTGTAAGGGGCAGTTTGCTTGGTTGTTTCTCCACTGAGTGAGGGAGAGTTTGGAAGTTTTAGAAGAGAGTCTTTGGGTGTTGTTTGTTTTATGAAGTTTGGGGTGGTCTTTTCAGATTGAGGTATGATCATGTGGATTTCAGACCCATTCCAGTATGATCACATTATTCCCCATTTTCATGATGTTGTTGATGTGATCCTGGTCTATTTCTCCTCTTGTGGGAACAGTCTCTAGTTAGTGTTGTGGCATTAGTTTCCATGGCAACTGATGAAATGAATTTAGGAAGTTTAGGCTTGGCTATTAGGTAGTTTGTCTATAAGATTTTATGAGTCGGTATGGAAGCATATGGATGACCCTGGAGTGTCTTCAGGACCCTCCAGTGTCTTCAGGAAGGCTGTGTGGGCCTCTTGAGTTTGAGAGGGTGGCCTGTAGCATGCTACAATTTGTAGAGTTGCCTGTTATGGTTAGTTGTGGTTGGATGATCTGAAGCTTAGATGCGTATGACCAACCTGAGTTGGTCCTTTTATGGTATGAATACACCCTATGTTTTTAATGGGATTTGTGGTATGGTCCGGATATGAGGTAAAACCTAATGATATGAGGTAATCTCCGGGATGCTCAGACAGGTTTCAGTTACAGCACACAGCACATGTTCTCGCGTTCTCCATACTGGTCGCGGCCTGGAGAAATGCATTTTGAGGCAGCATTTTGAGCATTGAGCAGAGCATTTTTCCAATTTTTTTCTTTTCATTTTTTTAGTTTTTTGTTTTTAGAATTTGAGCCTTGCCTAAAAAAAAAGGCTAAAAGGGGCAATATGGGAGGCGAACAGCCATCCAGATCCTAGGTGCCAGGGAGGTGCAAAGCGTCAGTGGCTTGTCAAGCATATGTGTCAAGCATGTCATCCCAGGCAGAGAGACACTGATCCCTTTGAATGACATTAAGCCAATGCCCAAGCTGATCATCTGTCATCTTGTTCTATATATGTGGCATCATTCTTGGTGAAGGAAGGATACTGCTCAGGGTCAGGGGTCATACCTGCCTGGGCTACATAATCAGAGCTCTCTATATCTCTTTTTCAGGTAGTCAGAGTCTCACGTCAGTCGTTCCACACAGGAGCATGGACAATGACTGTTTCATATTTGTACTGTGGTGGAGTGAGAGTTTGTGTTATGTTAGGTGATTCTAGTAAGCCGACAGGCAGCTTACTGTGACCCTCTCCTTGTTCAGCCTGGTTAAAACAATATTGTACCTGTAACAAAAACAAAAACTGTTCATGCTAACCTGCTTACCAAAAAGCTGCACCTGAAAGAATTCTTATGGAATATGATAATAATACTAAAACAGCTAACTAGCCAGACGACCTAGGGTCAGTTAGAATGCCCCCCAAAGACAGTAGGGTTGTCCATTTAAACTTATCCACAGCCAAGACTTCTAGAATTTTACTTGTATTAATTACTTGAGACTCTAAATGCAGCTTCTAAATGTGTTTTAGGCCTGGTGAACATGAGCATATTATGTGCATCTATATTTTTAATTTGTGATAGCCATGGATAGTCATGTGGTCAGATTCTGTGCTATGCTCTCAAGTCCCTAAATTGGCTTGAACTACCCCACCTTCTCACCTTTAATCAACTAACATTAACTCACAAATTGCTGTACAGCTCCTCATTTTCACAAACCACATCATCACTACTTCAGTGCTATATTCCATCTTGTGACCTACGCTCCTGTCAGAAGTATCTACTATCTATTTACAAACCTCAAAGATTTAATGGGGTTAGTCTATACTCACTGTGATGCCAACTCATGGAACAGCATTCCAGAAGCAGTCAGACTTGTACCCCACTACTATTCCCTCAAGCCTAGGCTGAAGGAACATCTAACCAATAATTGGATCTGCCCGTGTTCCGAGCCATCTTAGTGCATTTCTGTTCCCTTTTTTTCCCCTCTTAACAGGCTTTCTCTTGATGTATCCTACGTCTCTTCCTGCTTTACCTACTTACTAGTCTCACCTCCTTTCATTCATTAACATTCTAATGTCCTTTCTTTATATTCTTAAAATAACCTTTCTCTGTCCTACAGTTTGAATGAAATTTATTATCGAGTTCTCCTGCCAGAAAAAGTATATGGCATTTACGACATGAACATTAGGAACTCTTCCTACCTTGTATATAATGTATATAAAACAAAAATATTACATTACAAAAGGTGGTTTCAACAAGTAGAAAAATGCAGGAAAAAAGATGAGATGTATGATCATGGTTGTCATGAAACCGACATGTCGCATAAAAATCCAAATTCTTTAATACAAACAAATAAAAACCAGGTAGTATAAAACAAGATTCAGGATGGATAATCAGTTTTAGTAAAAACATTCTTCAGATCCTCACCCTTTTAACCAATGGTTAACTTAAAAAGAAACAGCCAATCAGCAAAAACCAGGAATAAGCCGAACCAATGGGCTTATCATATAAACCATCCATTTAGTGTATTAAAATAACCAATAGGAAACTATCACAAACAATTTTCTTTCAATCAGAGGCATGCCATTCTCAAAGCCATTCACAATAACAGTTTCTAGTCACAAAAAGAGAAGGACCAATCAGCAAAAACCCAGGAACAAGCTAAACCAATGAGCTTATCATATAGAACAACCAATTAGCATAACAAAATGGCCAATAGGGAGCTATCATAAGCTATTTCTTCCAATCAGAGGCATGCTAGTCTCAAAGTCATTCATAATAACAGTTTCTAGTCAAAGAAGGACCAATACGCAGGAATCCAGAAACAAGCTGGACCAATGAGCTTATCATATTGAATCAAGTGTTTAGCATATCAAAAAGCCAATAGAAGGCTATCAAAAACTGTTTCTTCCAATCAGGATCATGCTAGTCTAAAAACCCTTCATAGTAACATTTTCAGAACACAAAAAGAAAAAAACAATCATCTCATATCAGGAAGCTTATACGCCAAAAGAGGTCAAGTCATAACTTTTGGTGTATAAGTTTCCTGATATGAGATGACAGTTTTCTTTTTGTGTTCTGAAAATGTTACTAATCACATCCCCACAGTCCCCTTTCGTTTGAATATCATTAGCCAATATTTATACAGAAATCTCCCTATCATACTTTTCTTCAGTATGAGTGCATGCATGTTGTGTCACCATCCCGCATTTTTAAAGTAACTCCCTATCTGTACTGCCCTTTAGTACAAATGTATTACTGCCCCAGGTTTTTATAATACCCTGATAAGTACACTCCACTTTAGACTGAATAAGTCACTTCTCCAAGTTCTTACAAGAAGCTTCCTATCTGTATTCCCCTTCCTATGTGGCTGTGTATGTATATAGGTATGTGGCCAGTCCAATGCCTAAAATGACTCTATACTTCCATTTTTAGGTCTGCATCAGTGATCAGAATTTTCTGTAATAATTTGCTATGTATATACACCTCTAACTTGCTTAAGTCACTACCACTGCTGACTGCAAAATCCACTACCCACACTGCCTTTTAGCCTGTGTAAGTTTGTCTTAGATTTTTATGGTAATCCTCACCCATTCTATGTTTTAGACTGCGTTACTTCAAAAAATTTTCATAATAGCTGATGTGTGCCACTGTTCCAGAATCTAGACTTCATGTCATTCTATACCATCCAAAGGTCTGAGGTAATCTTCCCCATTAGCAATTTAACACTTCGTGTGTGCCCCACAACTGTGTAAAGTACTCAAAGTCAGGCCTCATCAGTGACCTATACAGCAGCAGGAGCAGCATACACTCCCCACAGTAACAATGTAACACTTTATGTGTACCCCACAACTGTGTAAAGTACTCAAAGTCAGGCCTCATCAGTGACCTATACAGCAGCAGGAGCAGCATAATCTCCCCACAGTAACAATGTAACACTTTATGTGTACCCCACAACTGTGTAAAGTACTCAAAGTCAGGCCTCATCAGTGACCTATACAGCAGCAGGAGCAGCATACACTCCCCACAGTAACAATGTAACACGTTATATGTGCCACAAAACTGTGTAAAGTTCTTTAAATAAAACTGTCAGGCCTCTACAGTAGCTGCACCTCATCATTTCCTGTCATGAAAACACAAGCACATTCCCCATCCTGTTTTCATGAGCTGTAGCCTCTCCCTGTTGTGTCACTTCCTGTGTCAGCTGAAGTCATGCCCCCCCCATGACTGCGTGTTTTGTCACTGAGTCCATGCTCATTATGCATGGCTTTTGCCTGGTCGCTCCTTCTCCATACTCTATCACACAATACTGATTCCATGTTCATAGTCTGTGCTGAGGACATGACCCCTGCTGTGATTGGCACCCATTTCCATACAGACCTATCCTTTGTAATACAGCAGACTCATTCACTACAATCTCTGTGCTGTTAGTTCTTCCTGCCTGGCACCCTTAGAGGGTCAGTCTACAGGACTGGTACACTGCTCTTTCCATCAGAATCCAATGTTCCCAAAATTAATGAAAGTCTTTCCTGCCTGATAACTGCAGGATTCACCACACCCCTTGCTATGCAGAAACACTATTCAAGTTAGTCTTGTGAAGGGTAAACCATTTATGGGGAGGTGTTAAAACATCAGCTATTGGATGTCCCAGTATCTCCACCAAACTGCCAAGAACTAGAGGGTGGAAACATACAGTTCTGGTGCTCCGCATATATCCACTGCCTTCAAGTAGCCTACAAGTGCACCATTGGATATTCTCCGATACTTCCTACTCTCCATTACAACCCCAGCCCCCATCCCCACCCTGCAATGGCAAAACCAAAAACTATAAATCATATTTGTATAAATAAATTGATGTCACACTGCAGCTCTTGTGTGTGCTTACATCCCTAGTTGCAAATTGTGACATGTACCTCATGTTCATTCATTAACGGGGAAGTCTGAGAAAAGGCTTACGGACAGAATATACTAATGCATGTATGCTATGAAAAAAATGACAGCAACTGTCTGTCTAAACACGGTCCTGTTTGTTTGAATTTCAATAAGTTTCTCTTTTGTGTTAGAGAAAGTTCTACATCAGGATAGGGGGCATACCTCCCAACTGTCCAGATTTTCACAGAATGTCCAGACTTTTGCTTCATATTTTTGGTTTGTTCCTCATATAATTTGCAGTTTTCTGTCAAACCTCTGGAGATGGAAGGCACTAAATAATGACAGACATTTAAGTTTCAGACTTTATATATCCTTCAGAAAATGCATGGTAACACAAAATCTGTTATTCTAGCAACTTACTAAGAAGAGCAATATTTAAAATCTTCTATTTTTGGGCTTTTGTCACCCTACTATTTTTGGATTTGTCCATATTTCTTGCTCTATGAGGTTGAGAAGTATGTAGGGCAGTAATCGGTGAAATAATTTACTAAAATAAAAATTATTTTGTCAACTGGAATTAGCTGCTGATAGACTACCAGGGTTCAGTGATTATGTATCCATCAATTATATTTTGAAAGAGAAACACAACAGAAGGGAAATAATCTTTGCTGGTGGTTTTTGATCATATGGGTTGGTGCGTCTTCCATAAAATGTTTCACTTCCTGTGTGTTTTGTCACTTTGACGAAGACTTTTCATTTAGAAAAAAGCACTCAATAAATTTTATGATAAATTAGTCCTGCTTGATCAAACTGTTATTTTCATTGGTTTTACATGTTTCAGCCTGGTTGGCTATATTTCACGTTTGGTTTTATTATTTACTTATTGTCTTTTTACTTTTTTATTACTTTTTACAAAACATGTCAGCACTGTACACTACTCATTAAAAGTTAAACACAGTAACAGTATTGGTGTAGCCAAGTAATCTGATCCAGAAGCTTCAGTCTCAGTGTTGTCAAATTTTAATTTTAACATTCAAAAAATTGACTTTTAACCACACAGTTATACCAGATGTTTATATATTATGTACTGTACGAGTCCATAAAGTCATAAAAATAGTTTCTCCTTTACAATATCTGACTCTTCATTTTATACCATATGCTTTCAGTAAGGCACTCTGTAACATAGTCTGTGTAAAGGAGGAATCTAGAATTTTTTATATATAAAAAAAGAACTATAACTTACAAATATGTGCGATAAGGCTTAAAAAAAAAGCACTACTGTCAGATGTTAATAGGCCTAATGGTAACGTACACATCTGTAACAGTAGGTTTACTGGGTAAATGTGTCAGGGGTAGCTAACCAAAAATCTAGTATACACTACACTAGTATTACAACTTGCTGCTGACTTTGGACAGTCTCAACAAAATGTATTTGCCCAATTTCTAGCATGATAAAAGCATACATTTATCAATAAATATATAAACAACTGGAGGTGTTAAGATTACTGAATAAGAATTTTTCTGGTACTATAAGACACAGCTCAATTCTGGTTTTACTTTTTGAGATCCTTTGCAGTGCCACTTTAAACCAAACAAATAATTATTCACTTAAGTAAAGCAATTTCCAGTGAAGCTTTTAGTGCAATCTGCATCCTTTATCTCCAGCTTTAACAGCCTGGCTCTGTCCCCACAACACAAACTGCTGAGATCAGACTCGAGAGTATGCTATCCTTTACAAATGAGGATCAGATGCATAGCAGAACTGATCTTTACTGTATAAAAGTTCCCTCTGTAGGTCCCTGCAGAAGAAAAGCCTCACAAATACAAACTGCATCATTCATAAACAAAAGGCCAACAATCACAGAAAGCAGGTTTTCTCATTAGCTCAGTTCTTACCTCCAATTTCATGATGCAGTACACTATTCAGAAAGTGAAGCAGCTACTGCTTGTAAGGGATACAAATCAGAAGAATGATAAACAGACACGCAAATCAAAGTATTTCTGTAACGTCTCCACAAGAAACAAAACTCTCTAACTCAACTTTCCACAGGTACTCACTTCCTGTCCTCCCGTGAAATATATCCCCACAGCATGCAGGCATCCTGATTAATATTCATGACATAACGTTGTGAGACTATTGAGGGAGGGAGGGAGGGAGAGAATTGTATAAATATTTAATGAGATGGGCAGGCTCATTAAGCTTTGACTTCACATTGCTAGTTGCTAGGAGTCAAGTGACAAGTTTATGAATTTCTGCTGCATGCACAACATACTTCTCAACCTCTTAGTGCATGAAATCTGAACAAAGCCTGAAAAAATGGAGGACAAAGGCTCAAAATAGAGACATTTTGTAAATATTGCTCTTATAAAGTTAGAAAGTTACTAGAATACCATGATTTGTTTTAACATACATTTCCTAAAGGATTAAAAGCCTGAAACTCAAATGTTATGCATGTCATTATTTAGTGACTTCAGTCCTCAGATCATGCCAGTTATTTGCCAGAAAACCACAAATTTTATGAAGACTAGACTAAAAGTATAAGCCAAAAGTCTGGACACTTTGCAAAAATCTAGACAGTTGAAATGTATGAGTAAATCAACATCCATACATTTTCATGTTTTTGCATAGCACTTCTGTGCAGGGATAAAGTCAGTAAGTTCCGTTTTGTACTCGGAAAGTATTATTGCTGCTGCCCAAACCTTTCTGGCATTTAAAAAAATGGGCACATCACTCATGTTGCTGCCCCCCCACCACCACCACCACCACTTAGTGCATAATATTTTCAGCTGCTCAGTCAAGATCATACCTCTCAACTCTACAGATTTCTGCAGAATGTCCAGATTTTTGGCCTGTTCCTCTATTTTCACTAGGATGATCTCAGGATTGTAGTTCATGGGTTCATAGATAGGTACTAGGCTATCGGCCCAAGGGCCTACATAAGCCTAGCCAACAAGGTTCCCTGGTTTACGCCACCCAAGAAAGTTATTTTCTTGTGCCACTGTCGAGCAGAGACACAGAAGTGATCCCCGGGGTGAATTTCCTATTTCCCATCCACTCATCAAGATTTTTCTTGAAGAGTGCTAATGAAGAACTTTGCTTGACATAGATGGGTAGCTTGTTCCAGAGTATGGGAAGTCTCTGGGACAGGAGTCTATCCCTCCAGCATGTCCTGTTTATTGTGATGACAAGGTTTAGGTCCCTAGAGCATGTAGCTCAGAGAGACTGGGATTTCTTTAGGTGTAGCATGTCCAACAGCTCTGGGTTTGACATATGTTAGGCAGAGATCACCTCGGAGCAGGCGATATGCTATGGAGTAAAGCTGGAGTTTTTTGAGGCGGCCAGTGTAGGGCATTTGTTTGAGGTCAGTAATCCTATTTATGAGGTACTTCTGTGGCCTTTCCAGCTGCTGCAGATGTCTTGTGAGGTACATTCCAAAAGGTGCGTTGTACTCTATAATGGGACTAATGAGTGAGTGAGGGGAACAATGACCTCTTTTTTTCCTGGATAAGAACTCTTTTACGATGAGGTGTGCAACGTAGAAGGACTTCCTGACTACTGTGGCGATGTGACTATCAAAAGAGAGACTACTGTCCACCTGGGTCCCAAGGTCTCTTATCACACATTCAGTGTTAAGTAGATTGCTGCCTATGTGGTAGTTCATGGATACAGAGTTTTTACCAAAGGGGATGACACTGCACTTTTTGGCATTGAGCTTGATGCCATGGCTCTGACACATGGCATCTGTCTCAGCGAGACCCTTCTGTAGGATGTCCACATAATTTGGGGACTTGACTATGGCTCCTAGTTTGCAGTCATCTGTGAACTTCGTTAGCCAGAAGCATTCTGTGTTAGCCTGTACTTCAGAGAAGTAGATACCAAACAGGAGAGGTCCCAGGACAGAACCCTGTGGTACTCCACTTGTCACTGGTTTGAGGTCAGATTTGGAGTCTTCAACTTTTACAGTGTGGGTTCTGTCAGTGAGCCAGTTGGCAACCCATCTTGTGACGTAGGGATTTATACCTAGTTTAGTGAGTTTAGCTATAATTCCAGAATGGGGGATGGTGTCGAAAGACTTGGCGAGGTCAAGATAGGCTGTGTGAACCACCTTACCCTCATCTACGGCTTTGGTGACTGCCTCAAAGAAGTCAATCAGGTTCAAGAGGCATGATCTGCCTTTCACAAACCCGAACTGGGTGGGATCCAGAGTTTGGAGGTTACCAATGTCTTTCTTTATGAGTTCCATGATGATACGTTCCATGGCCTTGCAGACCAGGCTCATCAGGCTAATAGGTCTATAGTTACCAGGATCATTGGTGGCTCCCCCTTTGTGGAGTGGGATAACTGTTGCCGTGCACCATTCAGTGGGCACAAAGCCTGATGTGAGGCTATTATTGAACATGGTGCTTAAGTGGGGAGCCAGTTCATGCTGAAGTTCATGTAAAACGCAGCCTGGGATGTTGTCCGGTCCCATGGATGCTGTGTTTTTGGCTTTAGAGAGTGCAGCTTTTACCTGCGTAGTTGTGATTACAGGTACTCTGCATTCTTCCTGTATAGATATGGGCCCTTTAGGGGGTGAGAGGGGGGTAAAGTTAGCACTGAACCTATCTGCCAGGATGTTGGCAATATCAGTTGGTTCTGTAATTTTCTTGCCTTTGTGCTGTAACTCAGAGCAGATCTGGGTGTTGCCATTGAGATTCTTGACATAGCTATAGAATGCTTTGTGGTTGTCCTTGGAATTAGTGGTGATTTTGTTTTCATAGCTAGCTTTG
Organism: Protopterus annectens; assembly: GCF_019279795.1. NCBI lineage: Eukaryota > Metazoa > Chordata > Ceratodontiformes > Protopteridae > Protopterus > Protopterus annectens. The sequence continues at coordinate 1,857,395,323 of NC_056732.1, forward strand.
GAGGCTCTTATAAGGGATCTCAGCTTCTTACTGAGGCTGACCAGGAAGCTCCTCCACCCATGGGATTTTACTCTCTTTTCAAACAGTTTCTTCCTTCTGTTGTACAGTTTGTTTATGGCAGAGGACCACCAGATTGGCTTCCTTTTTTTGGAAGATAGTGTCTTGGTTCTGTTTGGGATAGCACGATCCATGCACTTGTGTAAGTGCTTATAGAGTGCATCTGTGTAGGATTCAGCAGTTGTAACTGTATTGTCCATCTGCATGGGTGTCATGAAGTTCACCACTTCTGTCTTAAGAAGCATGAAGTTGGCTTTGGAGAACTATTTTACTGTGGTTTCCTTAATGGGGGTGGGGGCAGGATGTGGATATCAAGGGTGATTAGCTTATGGTCGGATCGGAACAACGAGGAGTTGACTTCAGGTGTGGAACACCGTCACTCATGTTGGTAATGACTAGGTCTAGAATATTGTTGCCCCTGGTGGGGGTGAAGATAAGTTGATCCAGGGCATTGGAGTTTATGAATTCCAGAAAGCATTGAGCTAAGAAGTTGGTACACGAGCAGTTTTCCCAGTTAATCGTGGGGTAGTTGAAGTCACCCATTGTTAGGTTGTTTCGTTGAACCCTAATATTTTCCAGTACATCAAGAAAAGATGAGTGGGAATCCTGGGGCATGGTGGCGGATCTGTAGCAAGCTACAATTTGGATTGCAGTTTTGCCCAGAGTTAGTTGCACTTGGATAACCTCGGATGCATTATGGTGAGCAACTAACCTGGAGGTGTGGATATCCTTAATGAATATGGACACACCTCTGCCTTTGGTGTTTCGGTCCAGGTTACATGGCCAAAAAGTGTGGTATGAGTTATAGCCTGGTAGTGCAGGGGTGCTCTCTGGAGCTTTGAACCAGTTCTCAGTCACTGCACAGATATCGATGTTCTCCATTTTAAGGAGTGCCTCGAGTGAGTGCATTTTGAGATTTAGACTTCTAGCATTGAGTAGCATTACCCTCAGTTTGTGCTTGCCTGTTCCTGTTATGGTGGTGAATTTGTTATTTGAACCTTGCCTAAAAAAGGTACTATAGGGGCAGCAAGAGCCTTAGCCAGTATCCGGAATCCCAGGGGCAGCAGGTGCAGGCCATCTGTGACAAAGCATCGTGGTCTGTCGACCATGTCATCCCAAGCAGACAGATACTGGATCCCCTTAGAATGACACCAGAGGCTTAGCCAATTGTTGAAGTCAATCATTTTGTCCTTGTACTGTGGTATCATTCTGGGCAATGGCAGAATGCTACTCAGGGCTAGGGTCATACCTGCATGGGCTACAAGATCGGAGAGCTCTTCCATATCTCTTTTCATGTAGTCCAGGGAGGTACGTCTCAGGTCATTCACACCAACATGGACAATGACAGAGTCATATTTGTACTTGTTGTGGAGTGACTTGAGTGCATGGGTTATGTGGCGGATCCTGGCACCCGACAGGTAGATGACAGTAACCTTCTCCTTGTTTAGCCTGGTGAGTAGGACATCAGTGTGCCTGACTATAGAGTCACCTATGACTAGTGTGTTGGGTATGTTGTTTTGCCTTATTGGCTGTGGTTGAGTGGCACACTGAGTCTGTGGGCTGTGTGTCATTTGGGTTGTTTTGGGGATGGAGATTGCTTGCATTTCTGCTTTGGAGGTCTCTGTTGCTTAGACAGATTATTACTGAGAGCCTCTACGAATGTTTTTGTGTTACTATGTGTGGATTTTGGTGGTGTAGATTTAGTGAAACCGTGTGATGAGTGTGGTGTGGTGCAAGTGTTTACCTTCTCCTCATGACTGTCAAGTTCAGTCTTGGTTGGAGAGAGCTTTACCTCCAGTTTTGCTAGATAAGTGCATCTCTCACAGGTTGTAGTGTTGGGTGGTAAGAGGAGAGGGTTGTCTGTGTACATAAGGCAATTTCTACATTGCCTCAAGATGCCCAGATTCATCAGATAGACAGGAGAGAACACTGGGAGCTGACCCTTGGACATGCCTGAATAAAAAACAATTTTCCTCTAGATAAGTGAGGAAAGTGAGTACAATAGCTGTTTTTCTCTAAGCAAGTGAGAAAAGTAAGTACAAAAACTGTTTTCCTCTAGGTAATGAGGAAGATTGAGTGCTATAGTAATTAGTAGCTTATTTAGTGCTTACAAGTTCTGAACAAGTGCTGAGCATGAATAAGCAAACTGAAGTGCTAAAACTAAGAATCTGTATCTGCACTAGACGAGTTACAGGACAGAAACAAGTGCAAATGCAGGCTTTCAAATCAGAAAGTGAAGAGAGATGGAAGAGATTGCCCAAACGGCCAATAACTACAATTTCTGGGCCAGAACCACTCCTTATGTGGTAGACAGGTACCTAGTGCCTACCACTCCCACTGATAAGCTAGACGGCTTCCCTCCAACCAGGGTTGCCAGACGTCCCTATTTGGCCGGGACTGTCCCGAGATCAGCAGCCTGATCCCAAGTCCCCCACTGCCGGTTTAAATCCCGGGCAGCCTCCGCTTTGTTTTTTTTTTTGATTTGCCCATATACCGGCATACAGGCCAATCAAAAATTGCTAACCACGGAGCTTCTTGTGTTTAATGTGGAAGTTCAGCATTAAACAGAAGTAGCTCCGTGTTTAGCGATTTTTGATGGGCCCGTATGCCGGTATACAGGCCAATCAAAACATCGCAAAACAGAACTATTCCTGTTTAGCGTGGAACTGCGATGTTCCGCATTAAACAGAAGTAGCTCCGTGTTCAGTGATTTTTGATTGGCCCATATACCGGTATACGGGCCAATCAAAACATCGCAAAACAGAGCTACTTCTGTTTAATGCGGAACTGCGATGTTCGCATTAAACAGAAGTAACTCTGTGTTTAGCGATTTTGATTGGCCTGTATACATACGGGCCAATAAAAAAATTGCAAAACAGAGCTACTTCTGTTTAATGCGGAACTGCGATGTTTCGCATTAAACAGAAGTAGCTCTGTGTTTATTTATTTTTGATTGGCCCGGGCCAATCAAATAAAAAATAAACACAGAGCTACTTCTGTTTAATGCGGAATTCTGATGTTCCATATTAAAGACGTGGAAGACCTTTTTACCTGGCCAGTCGGAAATCTGGCAACCCTGCCTCCAACACAGAAGGCTTGGGGGGCTCAGAAGCGTACATACAGTTCTGGATACAGCAAATCTGTATCTGGAACACTAAAGGTAGGAAACAGGCTTACAGTTTTTTTTTTGTTTTTTTTTTTACAGAAAAGTAGCAAAAACAGTAGTAAAAATAATTCACATGCAGTGCAAGCTAGCACACTTGAGTATGTAGCAATATTAGACCAAACACAGTTTAAAAAATGCAATTAAATTAAAAAGGACTAAAAGCAAGTGCAGAAAGAGTTTATTAGGTATAATGTAGGGATGGGACTGGGGGAGTGTCCCAGATCAAATCTACAGTGGGGCGGGCAACTGCAAAAGCCACCGAATTTAGGGAGGGTGAGTGGGCCAAAACAGTTTCAACAGAGATCTAAGCAACAACTAACAGTACAAACTCTAAAACCCAAAAAATATACTCAGCTCTGTATATTTGCAGATAGTCTGGAAGGCAGTCTTTCAGAACACAGATTCCAGCAATTAAATGCAGGCTGTTACTAACAGGTCAAATTAAGTCATCCTTGAGTTAGATAACACACAAGCTGTAAAAACCAGTTATACCAATTGAAGACACGGCACTCACTAAATACTATTTAGTCACTAAATAATGACATAACATTTCAGTTTCAGACTTCAAATTCTTCAGAAAATGCATATTAAAACAAATCATGTTACTCTAGCAACTTTCTGAGTTTATAAGAGCAATATTTAAATATATCCCTATTTGTACCTCCATTTTGTCAAGCTTTGTACAGATTTTTTGCATTAAGAGGTTGAGAGGTATGGTCATGATGCAAGTAGGTATACAGACTGGTCAGAGCATTCCACATGGGTGGAATTGAGCATGCATTTCCTAATGGCAACAATTACGCAGCTGACAAGGCTGCCATGGAGTGGTGGGTGGTGCAGTATGACACTGCATCAGCATCCTTGATCTCCTCACTGGCCCTGGTTGTGGGTTGTGTTAAGGCAGAAGGGGGCCATGGTGGGTCCAGTGCACCCAGTAAATGAGAAAAGCCATGCACCCGCAAAATGAGAAAAGCCATGCGTCCACTAAATGAGAGGAGCAGTGCACCCACTAAATGAGAAGAGAAGTGCACCCACTAAATGAGAAAAGCCATGTGCCCACAAAATGAGAAGAGCAGTGCACCCACTAAATGAGAAAAGCCGTGTGCCCACGAAATGAGAAGAGCAGTGCACCCACTAAATGAGAAGAGCTGTGGACCCACTAAATGAGAAGAGCTGTGGACCCACTAAATGGGAGGAGCAGTGCACCCACTAAATGAGAAGAGCCGTGCACCCACTAAATGAAAAAAAAAACGTGTCCACGAAATGAGAAGAGCCATGCACCAACTAAATAAGAAGAGCAGTGCACCCACGAAATGAGAAGAGCAGTGCACCCATTAAATGAAAAGAGCAGTGCACCCACTAAATGAGAAGATCAGTTGTATCTTTCGGCTTTTCCCGGTTAGGGGTCGCCACAGCGGAACTCCGGTCCGCTAATGATTGGCAGTAGATTTTTACATACCGACTTGCCAGGCCTGACGCACAACCTTCAACGAAGGTACGCCCATTCACGCATGTCTCCACGCAGAAGAAGAGCAGTGCACCCACTAAATGAGAAGAGCAGTGTACCCACTAAATGAGAAGAGCAATGTACCCACTAAATGAGAGGAGCAATGTACCCACTAAATGAGAGGAGCAGTGTACCCACTAAATGAGAGGAGCAATGTACCCACTAAATGAGAAGAGCAGTTGGTGGCAGCTTATAGCTACAAGGAGAAAAAAAAACACCCAGCCATCTTTAACAACTTCTCCAATGCCAGTCTTCTTATACTCAGTGATAATTTGAGATGAATCAACAGCCTCCACCCCATGATGAGTCTATAGCAATCCAAGCACTGCTCCATATAGCCAAAGTTTACACCTACTCTTTCAGTTGTTGCACAGAGGCTCACATTCCAGTATGCTACAAATACAACGTAAAGTTCCGGAATAAACCTTCTTGTGAACCACAACTATATTATATTTTTTTTTATTTATGCTTTGCTGTCTGGATTAGTACCACTAGTCCAGTAGCCTCTTTTCTGGGAGAACATGAAATGGTATTCTGAAATAAAAACTATTCCATTACCCTTGCAAGCAGTAGCTGCTTCACTTCCTGAATAGTGTACTGCATCATGAAACTGGAGGTAGGAACTGAGCTAATTAGAAAACCTGCTTTCTGTGACAGTTGGCCTTTTGTTTATAAATGATGTAGTTTGTATTTGTGGTATCTTTTACATCCACCTAAGCTGCTGCCAACTCATGCATATGGGACCTCGGTTTAATGTCTCATCTGAAGGATGCCAGATTTAGGACTTAAACTGTAGAATAAAAGAAAAATGGTCATAGCACAAACCATAGAACAAAACCTCACTGAGGCATAATTAACCTCAAAAAGATTAACAAAGAAGTCAGGACCAAATACAAATCTTGCACTGCTAAATATGAACTAATAATGGGTATGTCAGCAAATATTTTCTTATATAAATAACCCAAAAAATAATACCCAGCACTGCAATGAGCTTCTCTGTGGGGGATCACCCACTAAAACCCTGAAAATACAGCTAGTATCCTTGTGGATAAATTCAGCTCCAACTTCTGCCCTCTGTCATCTCCAAATATCCCAGTAGAAAGTATTTAGTGCATGCCCCAGTAATTAACACTGAGCAAATACTCGAATCAGTCTCCAGAACTGAATACACCAGTTGTATGGGTCCAGAAAACATGCCAGGCTGTTTTCTGGTTAGTATGAAACACAACCTATCAGCAGCCTTTATTACATTATTCATCCAGATCCTTTTCACTGGAGAACAGCAGCAGTAGCTCCCCTACACATGGGATGCAACTCCAGAGACCCTGACATCTACAGACCTATCAGTCTCACCAGCATCATGTGAAGTTAATGAAACAGATTAAAAGGGAATTCAAAAATAAGGACATAAGAAACCAACAGTTCCTAGATCCCCTACCAATTTGGTTTTGTTTAAACTGGATCATGACTATCAACCTTAAATGACTTCTCCAAAGGAGTCACAGAAGTACCAGATGAGGCCAACTTCATGTGTACAGCTTATGCCAAAGATTTTGACTTGATATCCCACTCTGACACTATCAATAAACCAGACAAACTCAGTACAACCCACTGGATTTCCAGCCGGCTTTCTGATGGACACCCCTTTATTTTAGTTAATTTCATACTACGTAAACATTGAAATTCTGAGACTCATTAATGTGAGTCTTGAAGTAGTAAACCTAACCAAAAATTCAAATTTATATACACCAAGTCCAACATTGCCTTTCCTCACAGTAGTCACCTTCTTCGAGGCATGATGATCTTGATGCATATAAATTCATAGGGTGGGGGAGTTTGTATCCCACATTGGAAGGTGCAGGAGGCTTGTATTCCAGCAATAAATAAATAAATAAATAAATAAAACCTTAAAGAAGAAATGGGATGCTCAATATTCACTGCACTCTTTTTTTTTCGTCATCCTTTGTCTTGCTATTGTTAGTCTTACCAGTTCAATAGGTGTGCTTTGGTGCTCTGGTTTGGGACCACTTCTATTCAACATCCACCTCGCTGATGCCAAATCTGACAAGAAAGGCCTCCAGCTGACCAAGTCTATGAATGAACTTTGGAAAATATCACTGCCGTACACTTAACAAAGCAAGATGGCTCACAATCAAAGAAGGAGCCGACCTTCTCCTAGATACTTCATTCACAATCATTCACCATTTGGTTTACTTTTGGCTAAACTATATGAAAAGACCTCTCCATATAACTTACCCCACTACTCTCAAACAGCACCCTCTGTACTCCCGAATCCTGCATCCAGTCCACCAGACATGCTTTCTCTAGACTTGCTTTCTCTCACTACCAATTCTTCCTGTCCACCCTCTAAGAGAACTCCAACTTATCCAGCTTCAGAAAGGACGAAACAACCTAATGTCCAAAACTCCAACCAATGAAAAAGGTCAAGACATGCAAACTCCTCCATACAAGGTTCCATCAAAACTGTAATGTAGCATAAAAATATTGTAAAAAATATAGACAAACCCCGGGATTCATGAAGCTTGCGCCATGCGCTGGAGTAGCATCAGCGATCTAGCGCCAAATATGGCCGTCGAGCGATTCAGGTAAGAGCTGTTTCCACGTGCACTGCCAGCGTATGCCAGAGCTGCACAGCTCACGGTGCTTGTATGCTAATTACCCCATGTACAGCAGTGTAGCATGCAAATGAAGGTATATAGTGATTCATGAAGTGGTGCAGGCGTAGCATAAGCATGCAGAAACGTAAACCAAAAAAAAACAGTTTACATTTTTTTCAAACAGAACATCAGAGCCATGAAAGCGGACCAAACTTACATATTACAATGTTAACATATGCCAATGGCTAAATATACAGCCAATGGCATAAAACAACACGCACAACACATAAAAAATATCATTTAATGTCATGGCCACACTAACGCAAAGTACAACCGCAGTGCATGGGTGCACAAACGGGAACACATGGAAAATATATTTAGGTGTCATAAAACTGCAATGTAACACAAATCATGATTTCACCATAATAGTCAATGGTATGCATGCTACACCACAACCAAGGCACAAGGGTTGGTAAGGGTCTGTGACAGTGTTCTGCGCAGTAACTAGGAATTAGTTGTCAATGCCATGCAAATGAGTCAAGTAATACTGAATCACAAATGTCCCGCCGGCATAAGGATGCACACGGCGCAGTGGTACAACACCGAGGAGTGGCCTGGAAGTAAACATGACATCATGAGAGGTGTTTGCCGCCGTAGCTGTAAGCACATTGGAGCATTGATAATCCGGGTTGCCTGTTGCTAAGCAAAGCCGCAGGATAGGGGTCTGTACCTAGCCATAGCTATGATCTGGTGATAGTAGAGCGTTACAGGGTGGAAAGGGACATCATACAGCAACTTGTTGAGCTGTGCCGGCCACGCCTCAGAGCCAGAAGTAACAGAGGGGAACCCATCCTAGTGGACACGAAGGTATGTGTAAGCTTGAGAATACTAGCCACAGGTACCTTTCAAAGGCCAACTGGGGATATCATGGGGATCTCACAGGCATCAGCATCCATATACTCCACCAGTTCCTGGATGCCATGTTACCACATGCCAATGAGCACATACACTTCCCCCGAACGCAGGAGGAGTTGGCCAGCAATATGTGTCTCTTCCACCATGTGGCGGACTACCCGGAGGTACTGGGAGCAATAGACTGCACGCACATACACATCATCACCACCCGGTGAGCAGGGTAGGCGCTACATAAATCGCAAGGGATTCCCCTCCATCAACTGCCAGGTCTAGTGCAATGCCCAGGGCGTTATCATGGATGTGTGTGCCGGCAGTCCTGGAAGCTATCACGACTCCCACATGTGGCATGCCTCACAGCTGTATCAGGTATTTGCCGGGGGGACATCCCATATGGCCACCTGGTGGGGGATGCTGGCTATGCACTGGAACTGTGGATGATGACACCAATCAGAAATGCACACACAGCCACACAAGAATGCCATAATGAGGCACACGCAGAAACCAGAATCATGGAGCACGTGTTTGGGATGCTGAAATCGTGGTTCCATTGCTTGGACATATCTGGTACTCTCCAGGAACGTGTGCCCACATCTTCATAGTATGTGCCATGCTACACAATATGATCCTGCGGAAACAGTTGCAGCAGGGACAGAATGGTGAAGGCCCTCACAGCCCACCACCATTGACAAGGGACCCACAGGCACAGGGGGGCTCAGACCACAAACACCCTGTGCTAGCCCCAGTGGGCAGACGGAGGTGTGCCCAGTATGCCCATGCCTTGGCAAAGAGGGAATGTATAGCACACACACTGACAGTGTAGGCACTCATGGGCTGACACCCTTCTCCACTTGCACACACAGCAAACATGGATGGCCCACACACACGACCACCTGTAAATTGTCATGTACAGGTGGTCTACTGTGTGCATTCTACATTGGCAGCCCTCAACTATTGTACACACAACCTCTATTGGTACAAGGTAAGTCAATACATGAACAGTATACTAAGCTATCAGCATGTGTCCATACTGTATGTACAGGTTCATAGATACATAGGTAGGTACATGGCCAACCACCGAGGTCACTCATAAGCATAGGCAAAACATGTCTGCTGTCACCACCCCATCGATCAACTAACTGTCCCTCTGTGGATCAGAGCCACTTGTGGGATCCCCGGGGTGTAGATACTGTTCACCACCCACTCTGCAAGGATTCTCCGGAGTGTTATTGAGGGGTTTTGTATAATTTAATCAGGGATGTGTTTCCAAATAATGGGGAGTATCCCTGACAGGAATCTTCACAGATATGTACATGTTACATAGTATACCTTAAACACAGCTTGCATATATAGGTAGTTCTCCACAGAATAATAAACATGTGGAACACACAACCACTGAAATGCGTGTTCATCACCCTTGCACTATCAGTGCCTGCTCTGAGAGATAAGATGTCAATGCCAAGATTAGAACACGCAACCATGTACACATTCATCTCAATAACATACCACTAAGCTACCTGAGATGTACCAATGACAGTTGTATAGGATAAAACACAAAAGGTAGGAATGTGTTGAAATAGGACAAACCGGCATGTACACAATGAAAGGTGTATGTTTATATATATGTATATATATATATAATATATATATATATATATATATATATATATATATATATATATATATATATATATATATATATATACACAATCATATATATATATATATATATATATATATATATATATATATATATATATATATATATATATATATATATATATAAAGAGAGAGAGAGGGAGCGAGAGAGAGAGATATGTCTATATATGGGGATATACATATATATGTAGATATATAGATAGGTTAACATCTACATAACCATGGAGGTACATATAAATGGGATACCTACCACATACCGACTGCTTTACATACCGACGCATGTAATCCCGAGGCTTAAGGTCCGAAAGAACACAGTAACGAAACACCAGATGCGCGAGGTGTAATCTCACGATGTTAATGGACAGTTAGTCAGTGCTTCTGGTGTTGTGGTTTGGGTAGGTTACTGTGTGTACGTGTGTTTCGTAGGGCTGTAGTGTGTGTAAGTGTGTGTTCTGTGTGTGGTGTGTGTTGTTGGGGGACTGTAATGTGTGATTGTGGGTTAGCTTTATGCGTCTGCATGACCTAGGATGTAGAATATTAAAGTAGTGGGTGGTATGTGGGGCGCAGACACCTACATGGGGTGTGTAGGCCATCTGCTCATACGTAGTGTAAGATTGTTTGTTTGGATGTGTTGGGTAGCAGTGTGTCTGTGTGTGCATGTGTGTGTTCCATGTTCATGTTACCTTTGCGAGTTACTGTCGATGTCGGTAATGTGAGGTATGGGAGTCTGTTCCCGGGACTGTGTGCATTGGAACACTGTGGTTTTGGAATTCCGTAGGTCTCCCGTATACAGTGGTTGAAGTGTTCACATATGTGTATATCATAGACCATAACAATCACACATTCTGACACTACCAACCTTTATGAACAAAGGATATGGAGAGTATATGCCTATACACCATTACAAATGTGTGCTATGGACATGAGCCAATGATAGTGTTACCACCTGTTCCACTTTGCGAGGGACACTCCCTCTTTGGGCGGTTGTATCCTGACCAAATATATTAAACGTCCAACCGTTATGAACAAAGGATATGGAGAGTATATGCCTATACACCATTACAAATGTGTGCTATGGACATGAGCCAATGATAGTGTTACCACCTGTTCCACTTTGCGAGGGACACTCCCTCTTTGGGCGGTTGTGTCCTGACCAAATATATTAAACGTGGCAAATGTCCTCGGATTGTAGGACATAATTATGTCCCATATGTACTGTAATAGTTGCATACAATAGTTATTTCTGTATCTAAAGTACCTACATGGTACAGGAAACAGGATAAGCTACTAAACTGCTACAAGAATAAGCTTATAATTAGGCAAGAAAGGAAAGTTCTATCCCTTGTACTGACCGTTTGTTTGTGTTGGCCTCTAAAATCAGATGTGTGTCCCAAAAAGGACCCACTATGGACATATGAAAAGGTGGCAACCCTAGCCAAACAGGGTCAGTCACCAACACAACTATGATGACTGCAAATACCTATGACAGAAATACACAGCTATCATGTAGCAACACGTTATTACATTCAGATGTATTACCGAAGGGATTCAAGGACTAACATTGCCTACATGCTGTACAGGAACCACATAACAGTGCCTTAATGAATCAGCCTGCAAATACCATTGTAGTAGTCCACAAAAGGATAGGTGTTCAAATAGGGAAGGAACCCTCATGCACATACTGATTATGTATAAAAGCAGTTCCTACACACCTGCATTTGCTATGCACACCCACCAACATCACCCTCACACCCAAACATATTACAGTACATCACAAATCATTCACACACCGTACGACATCTGCAGAAGCCTTAACATACATTGTCAGAGACACACTAACATGACCCTAAGTGAAATAGCGGCTGTTATACAATGGAACAGCTGCTGATGTAATAGGATTTGTTTGCAGTAATCCTGTTTCAGAGGGTTGTGCGTAAACCGGGATGTGTTAGCAATTAGTGAGTAACAGCACAGTATGCTACACTTGTACATCAAATTAAGGATGTCTGGTGAGCACACTGTACACCACATAACAGTTCATGCATAGCCATATGGTCTTGAGCTGGCCAAACATCCTTGCCAGACTTAAACATCTGCAGAAGTTCATAGGTTCATAGGTTCATACTAGGCTATTTGCCCTAGGACATTTATAAGCCTAGCCAGAATGTGTTTGGCTTTCGCCACCCATTTTAAATTAATTTTGCTATGCCCTTTTTTGAGGTTAGTATACTGTGCCTCTGTCTAACAGTGACACAGAAGTGATACCCGGGGTAAACCTATGATCTCCCATCCACTCATCAAGATTCCTCTTGAAGAGAGTCAATGAGGGACTCTGCCTAACCTGGACTGGGATTTTATTCCAGAATGAAGGGAGCCTCTGGGTTATGAATCTGTCCCTCCAGCATGTCCTATTTATTTCAGTGCTGAGGTTCAAGTCTCTCGAGCATGTAGCTTGATAGGATTTGGATTTTCTGAGGTGCAGCATGTCCATTAATTCCGGGTTGGACATGGCTTTATACATCAGGCACAGATAGCCTCTGAACAGGCGGTATGCCACTTAGTAGAGCTGGAGTTTCTTTAACCGGGCAGCATATGGCATCTGTTTGAGCCCTTTGATCCTCTTGGTGAGGTACTTTTGGGGTCTTTCCAGTTGCTGCAGGTGCCTGGTAAGGTACATCCCAAAAGGGGCATTGTACTCAATTATGGGCCTGATGAGGGATGAGTAAAGAGGCACGATGACCTCCCCTGATCTAGATGTGAATCCCTTCATGATTAGGTGGGCTATATAAAATGTTTTCTAACCACTTTGGCCACGTGGTTGTCAAATGAGAGATTGCTATCAACTTGGGTCCCCAGGTCCTAATTACTTCTTCTGTACTTAATGGATTACCACCTATGTGGTAATTTGTGGGCACTTTGTTTTTGCCAAAGGGGATGACTATACACTTTTTGGCGTTTAGCTTGAGGCCATGGCTCTGGCACCAGTTGTCTGTTTCTGAGGCCCTTTTGGAGGATACTTGTGTCAGCTGGAGAGTCTATTATGGTGCTCAGTTTGCAGTCGTCTGCGAACTTGGTCAGCCACAGTCCTTCCATGTTGGCCTGTACCTCTGAGAATTATATACTGAACAAGAGGTTCCAGGACTGAGCCTTGTGGGATGGCACTTGTAACTGGTTTGGAGTCTGACATGGCTCCAGCATTTCTAACCATGGGGGTTCTGTCCTTGAGCCAGTTTGCAACCCATCTAGTGACATAGGGGTTTATATTTAAGCTGGTGAGCTTATCTATAATGTCAGAGTGGGGTATTGTATCGAAGGCTTCTGCGAGGTCCAGGAAGGCTGTGTGGACCACCTTCCTCTTGTCAATGGCCTTGATGACTGTTTCAAAGAAATTGACCAGGTTTAAGAGGCAGGACCTGCCCTTAACAAAGCCGAGCTGGGTAGGATCCAGTGTCTGTAGGTCCCCAATATCTTTATTTATGACGTCCATGATGATCCTTTCCATAGCTTTGCAGACCAAGCTAGTCAGGCTTATGGGGTGATAGTTTCCAGGATCCATTGAGGCACCACCTTTGTGGAGAGGGACCACAGTTGCTGTACACCACTCTTTGGGTACATATCCTGTAGTAAGGCTGAGATTGAACAGTAGTTTTATGTTTGGGTTTAGCTCTTCTTGGAGTTCATGTAGGCAGCCGGGACACTGTCTGGTCCCATTGATGCTGTGTTTTTGCTTTGGAGAGGCTCTTACCTGAGCATCCGAGATGTCAGGGGGGCAGCACTCTGCTGGAATAGATATTTGCCCTTTTGGTGGGGGGGGGGGTTTGTGCTGAACCTGTCAGCTAGGATGTTGGCAATGTCTGTGGGTTCGGTGTATTTTTTGTCATTTTGGACTAATTCTGAGCATATCTGGGAATTACCACCCAGGTTCCTAACATAACTAAAGAAAACCTTGTCATTATCCTTAGTGTCCTGTGCAATTTTTCTCTCGAAGCTGGCCTTAGACGATTTTATGAGTGCCCATAGTTTTTTGCTAATACTGATCAGAGATGCCTTCCCTTTTTGGAATTTTGCTCTATCATTTAGTAGCTTCCTCCTTCTACTGTATAGTTTGTTTATGGCTGGGGAGGATTGCCTTTGGAGGATTGGGTCTTGGTTTTATTTGGGATCGCATGATCCATGCATTCCTGAAGGTGTTCATAGAATGCGTTTATAAAGGATTCTGTGGTCTGGGCCGTATTTTCCACAGGCCCGGGAGCTTTGAAGGATTCCACCTCAGTTTTGAGGAGTGTGAAATTTGCTTTAGAGAAGTTTTTCACTGTGTTTTTCTGGGCAGGGGGTGGTGTTGGGATGTGAATATCCAGTGAGATTAGTTTATGGTCTGATCTTACCAGTGAGGGATACACTTCTGGTCTGGAGCATAGAGTCCCCATGTTGGTGATGATCAGGTCCAGTATGTTTTCCCCTCTTGTGGGAGTGGTAACAAGTTGTTCCATAGCATTTGAGTTTATAAATTCTAGGAACCTTTGGGCTAGGGTGTTGGAGCTAGATTAATGCTCCCAGTCTATGTTTGGGTAGTTGAAGTCGCCCAATATAATGGTGTTTGGAGAGACCTTCATATTTTCCAGTGTTCTCAGGAAGGCCGATTGGGGTTCCTGGGTTAGGGAGGGTGGTCTGTAGCAGGCTATAAACTGGAAGGCAGTTTTACCCACTGTTAGTTGCACATGGATAGTCTCTGATGCTTCATGCTGTGCCACCAACCTGGAGGTGTGGGTATCGTTGACGAATATTGATACTCCCCCTCCTTTTAGTGGTCGGTCAAAGTTTTGGGGCCGAAAAGCATGGTATGAGGTATAACCTGGTAGTGCTGGGGTGCTCTCGGGAGCCTTGAACCAGGTTTCTGTTACTGCACAGATATCGATGTTCTCCATGCTAAGGAGAGTTTCGAGTGCGTGCATCTTGAGGTTTAGACTTCTGGAGTTGAGTAGCATTACTCTTAGTTTCTTATCCCTTGTGATACCTATGGAGGTGGGTTTGTCTTTTGAGCCTTGCCTAAAAAAGGCACTATAGGGGTAGCAAGAGCCTTTGTCAATATCCAAAAGCCCAGGGGTGACAGGTGCAAGCCGTCCCTAGTGAAGCATCGTGGCTTGTCGAGCATGTCATCCCAGGCTGACAGGCATTGATCCCCTTTGAATGACACCAATACTTAAGCCAATTGTTGAAATTGATCATCTTGTCTTCATATTGTGGCATCATTCTTGGTGAGGGTAAGATGCTACTCAAGGTCAGGGTCATACCGGCCTGGGCCACATGCTCAGAGAGCTCCTCTATGTCTCTTTTCATGTAGTCCAGGGAGGTACATCTCAGGTCATTCACACCAGCATGGACAATGACTGAGTCATATTTGTAATTGCCTTGGAGTGACCTGAGTGCTTGTGTTATGTGGCGGATCCTAGCCGACAGGCAGCTCACCGTGACCTTCTCCTTGTTCAGCCTGGTGAGCGGGACGTCAGTGTGCCTGATGATAGTCACCTATTACAAGTGTATCAGGTGTGTTGTTTAGCCTTAAGGTCTGTGACTGTTCGGCACACTGGCTTTGTGAGCTATGTGTTGCACGTGTTTTGTTTTGGGGTAGCGGTTGCTTGGGTGTCTGCTTTGGAGGTCTCTGCTGCTTAGGCAGATTTTTATTTAGAGCCTCCAAGTATGTTTTTGTGTGTTTATGTGTTTGGTCTGCTGTCGTGCTAGGTCTATGTGAGACTGGAATTGTACTGAGTGAGCATCAGGTACAAAAAAACCCTGCATAAGTAGCACTGTTCTGAAATATAACAGCTGCACTCACACGTAGAACTAAATCTTCTAGCCATTACACACAGTCCACGGGAGTCATGAAGCTAATATATCTCTGTGTGTCTCCATATAGCTGTTGAAATATATGGCAATAACACATCTAGGCCATCTCCCTCGAAAGTAAGGCAAATGGACAACCCCTAAAAGGAATATTCACTTATATACCACTGTTGCCATGGTATCGGCTAATGGAGTAGCTGCACAGCTGATGTGCATCCAATTAACTACTTTGGAACAGCAATTGGTGGACAGGATACCATATGTTACCGATATGTAACTAGAAAATGATGTGTTATCACACATTCAAACCATCCGTATATACCAGCGGAACATTAAATAACATTGAAACACAAACTGAAAAGGATTGAATCAACTGTTAACGATACGTTGGGTTACTAATAAGGTATGTAGAACAGTCAGTATGTCTGTATATGTAGTACTATTCTGCAGTATTTAAAGTGCACGCAATCCATATAGTGGATACAGTTATCTTGTAGTGATGTATTGTTGAGCATAGTAACGCTTGTAGTATTTGCGTGTACTGCTGTAGGTCACAAGACAAACACCGCATACACCACAAGGGATGCTATATAAGGGCTTTGAACAGAAATACTCCTCACCAGCCGACGTCAGTGGCAGGGTTGGTCCAACAAGTATGTGCTATAACAGGGGATAGTATATGTTGATATATTGTAACTGTAGCCATATGTGGAAGGTTGGGCCACTGTGCAAGTATGTTTTGCATTGTGGGATATTGTGGCAATAACTGTGTAATGTACAGTATTGTAGGCAGATATGTATTACAAGCTACATAGCATTGCTGTAATGGTAGGCAAACATTAGTTATGTCAATCGGCATTTACAATACACAATAACAGGATACATATGTCTTTTAGTGAGCCGACAGTTTATCAGCATGATAGCAAAGTAAAATGGAAGAGCTATTTAACTATCCATGCACATAAGACATGTAATATGTGCAAAGGTAGGTACTAGGCTGTCTTACCAAGGGTATCTCTAAGCCTAGCTAGCGTGTGTTGTCTTTTGCCACCCCCATAGGTTGGTTCCCTGTGCCTCTGAATGGCAGAGCCAATAGTTCCCTTTGCCTCTGTCCAGCAGAGCCACTGCAGTGATCCCCAAGTACATGTCTGTCTCCCATCCACATGGCAACATTTCCCTTGGAGTGCTCGTGAGGGGCCCTGCCTGATTTACATTGGAATCACGTTCTAAAGCATAGGGAGGGTCTGGGTCAGGAATCTATCCATTCAGCACGTCCTACTCATAGTTGTGGTTAGGTGTATATCCCTAGAGCATGTGGCTGTCAGGGGCTTCTATTTTGGTGGAGCATATCCAGCAATACAGGGTTGGACATGGGCCTTGTATGTCAAACAGAGATCACCTGTGAGTATGCGGTATGCAACTGAGTACAGCTGGAGTTTCATAGGTTGGGCTGCATAGGTCATCTGTTTTAGGTCAGTAATCCTCTTGGTGTGGTACTGGTGTGATCTTCCAAGCTGTTGCAGTTGTCTTGTAAGGTATATCCCAAATGGGGTGTTGTATCCTTTAATGGGTCTGATATGACATGTGCAGAGTCACGATGGCCCCTCTGATCTGGATGCGAAGCCATTAGAGATTAGAGGGGCCATGTAGAAGGATATTCTAACCACCTTGTCATTATGGGTATCGAAGGAGAGATTGCTATCTACTGGTGTTTCCGGATCCCATAATACCTTTTTTGTATGTAGGGGACTAGCACCTATGTGGTAGTCTGTGGGTAATTAGTTATATCCAAAGGGGATGACTATGCACTTTTAGACATTCAGCTTGACGCCATGATATTAACACCAGGTATCCGTCTCAGTGTGACCCTTCCAGAGGGTGTCTGTAACAGCTGGGGAAACAATTATGTCCCCAAGTCTGCAAACCTTTTCAGCCAAAGCCCTCCTGTGCTTGTCTGTACATCAGAGAAGTATATACCGAATATGAGGGGTCCTAGGACTGAGCCCTGGGGGACAGCAGTTGTAACTGGTATACAGTCGGACCTAGGGTATGCAACTCCTACTGTATGTGTTCTGTCTGTGAGCCACTATGCAAACCATCACATGACGTAGGGGTTAATGTTCAGGCGGATGGGTATGTTGATAATACCAGAAGGAGGAATGGTGTTGAAACCCTATGAGAGATCTAGGTAGGCTTTGTGGGCCTCCTTACCCTCATCTAGTGCCTTGGTAGCTGTCCCTAAGAAGCCCACCAGGTTTAGGAGGCATGGTCTGGCCTTAACAATGCCAAACAGGGAGGGGTCAAAGGTTGGGAGGTGCCCAATGTCTCTGACAGTGATCCATGATGTGCACCATAGCCTTGCAGACCAGGCTAGTCAGGCCTACAGGGAAATAGGTCCCATGGTCCATTGTGGCACCACCTTTGTGGAGTGGGATAACTGTTGCTGTGTGCCATTCAGGGGGCACTATGCCCGATGTGAGGCTATTATTGAACATGGTTTGTAGGTGAAGTGACAGTATGATCCGAAGTTAGTGTAAAATGCAGCCTGGGATGTTGTCCGGTCCCATGGATGCTGTGATATTGCCTTCAGAGTGTGCAACTTTGAGAGGGATCTGCCAGGATGTTGCCAATATCCATTGTTTCTGTAATGCTCGTGCCTTTGTGCTGTAACTCAGAGCAGATCTGGTTGTTGACATCGAGGCTGTGTGGTTGTTGTTGGTATTAGTTGCGTTAAAGTTTTCATAGCTAGCTTTGGAGGATCATATAAGGGATCTCACCTTCTTACTGAGGCTGGCCAGGGATCTCCTCCACGCATGGTATTGTACTCTCATTTGCAATAGTGTCTTCCTCCTGTAGTACAATATGTTTATGGCAGGGGACTACCAGATTGGTTTAGTTAATTATGAGTATAGCGTCCTGGTCTTGTTTGGGATAGCACAAGCCATGCACTCCTGTAAGTGCTTATAGAGTGCATTTGTGTAGGATGCAGCAGTTGTAACAGTACTGTCCATCTGCATGGGTGTCATGACGTCCACCACGTCTGCCTTAAGAAGCATGTAGTTGGCCTTGTAGACATATTATGCTGTGGTTTGCTTAATGGGGGATAGGTGCGGGATGTGGATATCAACAGTGCTCAGCACATGGTCTGATCAGACCAACGAGGAGTTGGCTTCACGTGTGGAGCACCAGTCACTTATGCTGGTAATGACTAGGTCTGGGATATTGTTGCCCCTGGTGGATGCGTGGATATGTTGAGTCAGGGCATTGGGGTTTATGAATTCCAGAAACCATTGAGCTAATGTGTTGGTACACACATATTTTTCCCAGTTAATGGTGGGGTAGATACAGTGAGGCTTATATGATGAGTGTGGTGTTGTGTTACTTTGTACCTTCTCCACATGACAGTCAGGCTCAGGCTTGATTGAAGAGACCTTTACCTCCAGTTTGGCTAGATGAGTGCATCTCTTACAGGTTGTAGTGTTGGGTGGTAGGTGGAGAGGCTTGTCTGTGTACATCAGGCAATGTGTACATTGCCTCAAGATGTCCAGATTCATCAGATAGACAGGTGAGAACACTGGTAGTTGACTCTTGGACATGCCTGAATATAGAACTACATTCACCTAGATAAGTGAGGAAAGTGAGTACAACAGCTACATTACTCAATGCAAGTGAGAAAAGTATGTAAAAAAATCTGTTCACGCTTACCTGTAGGTGATGTGGAAGATTGAGTGCTATAGTAATCATTATCTTACGTACTGTTTACAAGTCCTGAACAAGTGCTTAGCATGAATAAGCAATCCAGATAGGGTCTTGGATAATATAAAAACATGGCCCCCTCCCCCCAACAGGTACACAAGCATATATCCAAGTACACCACAGGGCCCCTGTACCCACAACTATGCAGATACAAGCTGCACTCAGTCTGCATGTGACCTGCCCACATCACAGGTTGTATCTTACACATATGGCAAAACAAGATGCTCTCCACATACACATCATGTAAAACATAGCTCCATGTCAGGTTGTGTACACACTGAATGATGCACACCAACAGGTATCACAACCCAACAAAGGGGGAGACACCACTGATAATGGGAAGTACTGCACTACTACCCTGCTGAGTCTGGTCTGGGAGGCCATGAACCTTGATCACTTAAGTGATGTCAGCAGTACAGATGTAGATGACAGTATGGTTGATGTCACACTGCATATCATAACCTTGCCAGGTCATAGGACATCATCACCCATACTGTGTACCACCTACACTCAGTATACTAGATGTACATTCCTATGTCACAGGAGTGTTTAGCAACAGAACTTCTGGCAGAAACAACACTACAGAAGGTGTCTGAATAATACGTGATCATCAAACCAATGGCAGCTACAGTATGTCAGGGTTAATGAATTCTATTCCCCCTCATTGTAGTCCATACCTCACAGACAAACAGAAGACATCTGCCTATTGAAGTATGCAAATGACTATGACCTAGGAGCAATAGCTGACTTGCATGGTCACTCCTATGTTAATAACCCTGTACCCATGAACTACTGCCTAGGCAGCGGTCATCATAATGGACACTTGTGTGTGAGGGATGCAGCTGGGCAGTTGTCTTTCCTGTGATAGCTACGTCACCACACCCTTCAGGGAGTCATATGTGGCAACCCTAATAATAATAGGATGCCATTCATGAGTATCATTGTCCAGCCATACAGACCACTCAAGTGACCCATATCAGATCACATATTTCCTTTAAGGGGTATTGGCCATGTGCAGATAGCCTACACCAGCCTTCCCATTCCCCATCTCCACTATGTAGGATTATGCATACCCTGAATAAATCCATGTCCAACCCAGTGATGTCGGACATACTGCACGTACTCATCCTGATCTCGAACACATACTTTATGGACATCCACCTACCACATGTTGGACAGATCCTTGTCCCATACACTTGACATAGTCCTGCCATACTATGCATTCCTGTCCATCAAAGCTGCACATCACTCCCCTCTCAGACATGGTGTGATGACAGCATGGTAACCCATGGTATATGTATCATTAACCCTGTGGATCAGTAATGTGGCACTGCTCCAACTGGCCCCACAGACCCACCTGTCGGCTACTGCCAGGTAATCTTTCATCCTAGATGCATACATGGCCCATGGCATATAGTCAATAGTTGACTTTGACTGTACATGCCATAGTTGATATCCATCCCTGCAAATACCATCTGGCTAGCCAGTGTCCCATGTGTATCACATGTGCAACACATGTGATACATGGCAGGATATTGAATCACTGTACAGTGCCGTGTAGATGTATATGGCAGAACACATACATGTAAAACCTTATGTGAGCATGTCTGCAGGGTCACATGTCATGTCTGTTAAGGCAGTGTAAGTCCTTATATGTGACATATACACTGCATCAAGGTCAACTGCATTAATGTGGACACATCCAGCCATGTGCTGATAGGTAGGAACACCAGTACAGGCAAACAGACATGCTCACATCAAGACAGCAACCACATGGAGTATGAGTAATGTAATCAGGTGACACACAAACATATATGGTGATAATATCCACTCAACAATGAGTGTCACGTGTGTGACACAAACACATCAGTGTCATGTAGGTTTGGAAATACAACTATTTAAACTGAAGTAATGCAATACACATGTATGTTCAGCTCTGTATGTCTCTGAGGTACTGTGACCCATCTCCATCATTATGTCTTCCAGGTATGCTGCGTGCAAGGCTTCCCCCTTTTACATGCTTGGAGGATGAGGCCCTCATCCCATATCTACTCGATATTCATGACATCCTGTTCAGCCATGTGCCACAGGATGCACAGCAGCGAGATGCCCTGTGGATGGAACTTCGCAGGAGGGTTAATGATGTGGGTGGCCACAACCACACATACCAGCAGGTGCGCAGACACTGTACAGACCTCATTAGATGGGCGAAACAGCGTGCGAATGCAATCACCAGGGAACAAGGTGCAACTGATGGTGGACCACCAACCCAGCCCCCACTCACACGTACCGAGGAGCTACTGGCCAACCTGGGGACACCTGCAGAACCACATCCACAAGCCTTAGCCGATATTGTGGAGGTGGGTGTCTCTCAACCACTGAGCCTGGAGTTGCCTGATAAGTCAGTACTGCACCTATAACAACTATATTCCATATAGCTGCATGTGTCACTGTACAATATGTAATGTAACATCATATGCAAGGCATGTATACACACATGCCTCATACTATAGTATGCTACTCTATGTATGCACACATGTTCATACACTATAGTGTAGTCTAATGTACTGGTGTATGTGTTATGCACATTGCTCCCTGTAGCCTTTATACAGGGGTGGATTATGCTCATACTGCTGTGTTACTCCTATTTAGGTACCTCTGGCATTCTGCAACGATAGCAGCCTGTTGCAGGTGAGAGTGTTATTATTTATCAGGAACCATAATACACAAATCTATCTACCATGTGGCCATTCACAACATGTACACATAATGTATGGTCCTGTCACAATATACAGGTCAGACTTGCAATGCATCACAATGACTATCCATGTGCCACACTTGCAAACTATGTGAATCATCTCACCTACATGAATTCTCACAAACTTTATTACCAGATGTGTTGACAGCTGTGCATACAATGGTGGAGGTGCTATTTACTTTAGGAACGTACAACAGATCTGATCTACACATGTGGTGGAATACAAACAGTGCTACACAGTGGGCTGGAGTATGGCCAGCACACAGGTTTCACCAGTGTGGATCATAGCCATGCTATGAATGTCACACAATGTGATGTGCTATCTTGACATGTCCATGGCATCTATTGGCCTGGCTGCTACACTGCCTACCTAACCTGAAAACATATCCCACATACCCCCCTTTATCTGCATAACCCTGTTGTCAGTGGAGCATATATGTCATATGAGACAACACAGCCATATGAAATAGATGCCCATCACTATAATTTGGACAACACATGTACACACATGGCCATGGAGGATGGCCAGAGGCATGGAGCAACACACACACTAGAAGTGTTGTGCTTGTGTGTACACCCTGTCGTACAATGGCTACACATGGTTTGGCCATGGCCTTTATATAATGGTCATAATGTAGATGTGGAACGCTAGACATCCTACAGGCCTGTGCACATCTTGTGTAGGCATAATATCAATCCACCACATAGGATGTGTTGAACATCTTGAGGGTGTTGCAACATGACAGCATTTACCTGTACAGTATCCACATCAGGCCACAGATACAGTACATTCCAGTTGCTGGTGATGGACATAAATGCCATACTAGCTCCTTGTGTGTGTGTGTGTGTGTGTGTGTGTGTGTGTGTGTGTGTGTGTGTGTGTGTGTGTGTGTGTGGTACACAGATGTCATGTGGGACATGGTGTACCAACGTGTTCGCCATGTCTGCCCATAGTTGCCAGGCTGCAGCAATATGGTTGCTGATGTGCAGGGGTGTCATCCGTATACCCATCAGTGACCTGTGTCACAACTTCCACATCATGGTTTAGTGTGTATACACCTCAGTGACGTGGGTCACATTCCACAGTATATATGTATTGTATCTGAACAAAGTCATGGCTATGAACCCTGTCTGTAACTCACACTGTATAGCACTAGAGACTCCTCATGAGTCCCTGCAATGACCATGCACATCAGCTAAATTTGCAGTATATCTGTAGGGTGGACAGACAACAGTGAATTGGTACACCATTGCCCCACTGTATTTTCGACAGGACACCATTGTGTTACACATGTATGCATGTCATTGCACACATCAGCAGATCACATGTGATACTACATGTGATTATCAAGGTCATATGCCACACATCAGACAGGTGTACTGTTAACCTGTGCTGGTCCACATGGTGTAACACAGGGATGTATGCTAACCACTACTATGACTGTGTAATTTGCATGCCATCTGCTATCACACATGCATGCTGTGTGCAACCTAGTAATGTATGATAACTACCACTATTGTCTGCGCTGCATGCCATCTGCCTTATCACATACATGTTGCATGCCTCCTGTCATATCACATGTGTGTGTGTGTGTCTATTGTATAGATTGTAATGTACAGTTCTTGTCTGCCCTCACAGGTGATGTAGGTGCATTTCCCTCCTGCGGTATATCAGATGTTAGTGTCCCCACAGACTCTAGCAGTGATGATGAACATATGATTGGGTCACAGATAGAGTTGTCAAGGGCTGAAACCATGCCATTGGTTGCCATTCCATCTATTTCCACCTCATCCCCGCACACAGATCCCATACCTGCACATACCCCATCACAAGTGGCCATAGAGGAAGGACAGTTGGCACGTGGTAGCTTGGAACAGGAAAGTGTGGGGGCTATGGAAGGTGTGCCTGCACACCATGGTGTCAGCCAGACTACTGGTGGTGCCCCACACAGGCACGTGGCCAGTGCTGCTCATAGGAGGACCTCTGGCCAACATGCTCCTGCACGACAGAGCACAGCAGCTGGTGTCACCAGATGCATGTTTCAGGCTGTAATGGAGGCACAGGCACGTGCTGAATGGTGCAACAGAGAAGATCAGAGGCTACAGAAGGCTGCTGTCCATTCTTTAATCAACAGTCTCCAGGCAATGGTAAATGTTCAACAGCAGATTGCTGATGCTTTGGATAGATGGTTGAGTGACATGGTTGTAGTCCTTGATCATGGTGTGACAATCCGCAAGCGTGAGCTGTCTGTGTTGGAACATCTGGTAGGAGTGAGGGGTCGGGCATGTGGACGTAGGCCGGCTACATCACCTGTATCAGGTCTACGTGTACGAGCTACCTCACGTGCCTGCTCCCATAGTGGCAGCAGCAGCAGCAGTGCATCTGGTGCTGTGCTGTCCACACCATGACACAGCAGGCCACATGCATGTGGCCCGGGACAGTCCCAACAGGGACACGGTTCCAGTGGACTAGTGACATCAGACAGTACCCAATCTGCACCTCTGTCTGGTAGTGCTTGTGTAACCCCTGGCAGGCACAGGTCACATGTCCGTAGCCGGACATTGTGAACTGTAAAACCTTGCCTATACAATCTGCAGCTGTCAATAATACCCCTGTCTAGGCCAGACAGATGAGTGAACTGTGTGCAGACATACATGTACAAACTGGACACATATGTAGGGCACCGCAACACACACATGCATAACATTCACACACGCCCAATTAGATCAAAGGCCCAAACCCACACACATGATGCCATCCAATGGTGCAGCCTAGGCCTCTGGCAAACATTAACACCCTGTGCATATGATGATGCCTGTGCCGCATCTCTGACATCCACACCATCGGTGCAGGGACATGCTCATATGGTCTGATGCACAGGGTGAACAAACTAGGAAATGTGTAGTTTATAAATGTTGATGAATGTTGACAGTCAGCAGATATACCATGAAGTACAGGTGTACAATGCTGTTAACAGTTTGTGTCTTGTGTAACAACAGTGCAGCCTAGGCCTCCAGCAAACATTAACACCCTGTGCATATGATGATGCCTGTGCTGCATCCCTGACATCCACACCATCGGTGCAGGGACATGCTCATATGGTTTGATGCACACATGCTCATATGGTCTGATGCACAGGGTGAAAAGACTAGGATGATATGTGTAGTTTACAAATGTTGAGGACTGTTGACAGTCAGCAGATATACCATGTAGTACAGGTGTACAATACTGTTAACAGTATGTGTCTTGTGTAAGAACAGTAAATGCATGTTGGTCATGTTGTTCTGCTGTCCTTCTTCAGGTCTAATTGCACGTGCCAGTGGATGTCAGTGTTTGCAGTTAAGTGTCCCATATGTCAATGTGGACTACTCACAGGTATGTATGAATATACCAGCATGCACCGTGTAGCTACCACATTCCAGTGAGAATGTCCCACGTTACAAACACGTCTACTGTTCCAAGAGCATGATAGCTGTGTATTAAGCTACTGTGGCCACAGATGTGACATCCATAAAGGGTGACATCACAGGTACAGTTACATGGAGTGGTGAGGTAAGAGAGTGGTCTAGCTGATTACAAGGGTAGAGGCCAGTGGGAAGTGTGATGCTTCAATGGGAATCAGTAATACTTGTTCCCATGACAGAATGCCAACACACAACTGTACCCACACACTCAGGTATTGACACTCATGTATTCAGTGACACTGGAACACACACACACACACACACACACTCATGGCTTCACCAACACAGTAATACACACTTGCGCACAGTTGCTACTGGTGTGTTGAGGACCCCTGCCTATGTGCAAATCATCATTACAGTACTGTGCACCTACATGACGCGCCACAGAGAATACACATGTACAGGTAGTTAGTACGGCCTAAGATCATGGACATCAACACTGATAGTTGAAAGCATCACCTGGATGGTGGGAGGGGTCCTGTCAGTTCAGTATGGTAACATACATCCTCACCCCAAGGACCAGTCAGCCCTACATACACACACTGTGGCATTCAGTAATTAATACACCTATGTCATGCACATACAGATACCTCACATGTGTGAGATACATGCCCCTGCCTATGTCCTGCTTTATACATTGCAGTCTGTACAGATGTGTACACTAGTGTACAGGAAAGTGAGTAACAATTGAGATGTATTCCCCACAATACGTGACAAATATGGACACACACGCAACCACACATGCCAGTACTGTGAATCTCAGACCTGCCTAGCTCATGTTATGTACGTCAGACGTACAGCAGTATTGCATGCGTTACAAACTGTACTGATGCTTCCTGTGCCAACAGTGCTAATATATGCACTAGGGATGTCATATCTATTAACAGGTGTCAAGTGGTTTACCTTCACTATCACCCTGACCGCTGTCTACGTTGTGTGTTATGTCCTTCAATTAATGAAACCATTACTTACCAGTTACACAGGGTATTGTAGGACCACTTGTGACACACCTGTGAGCTGTCCACAGCAAACATCCATCTGCAAAGATGCCCCACCACTTAGTTATTTCAACACATCTGTCCATACCTGTGGTACATCTTTCTGTACATTCAGCATATCACCATATACAGTTGGCAATGTTGAGGCTGCATTGCAGGTGCATGATGTACTAGGATACATGCCACCTGCATAAATCAGTAACTGCACATACATGTTATCTGAATGCACAACACTACATGTACAGGAGTGTAGGTCCTGCAATCCTGACATTTGGTTATGTTTGTAGGCATTGCAATTGGCGGATATGTGTAATAACATACATGACACGTGGACTATTGTATGATATGATGGGTGACCAGTACAGAGGGAATGTTACCTCTCTCAACATTGATATCACACCTTATGTACTGTTAGCATTCAGCAGCCATGGACTTACATTCCATGTGCATGTGTGTAATGGCTGTAGCCACCTGGTTGCACAAAGGACTACAACAGCTATGCTGTTTACAAGTATGTTGTGTGTGTGGCATGTACATACCCAGGGCAGGTACATGTATGTCATATCCACTCATGAGGGTGTACTGGTGTACAGCAACAGACATCTGCTAATGGTGGACAGTACTGAGGGCCCTTGGTATGTGTACAGCTAACCTGGTCACAGACAGTGGTATCATTGCATTGCATAACACATGATGCAACTGTGTCAGTACATGTGTACTGTCTACAGTTGATGTAGAGCTTAGTACAGTACACAGGTCAAGGGTCACATGGTGGTGTACTCGTCTGTCATACAACATATATGGTTGTGTGGTGGTGGTCTGAAGGCATGGTGGTGTCTGAAGTTTACATTCTAGAATGCAGCATGTGACACTGTGTCCTGCACATGGCTCATCTGTGATGCCTTTCGTGGGGGGACCAGTCAGTATATGTGAGTGGCCTTTATGTATGTGGATACACCACCTGGAGTGGTCCGTACCTGTGTTATGGCCCACATGTCTGGTTCTGAGGTATATGGTGGTAGTGCTATTGTACACTACAGAGACATCAGCCAGGTGTTCCTCACTGCACAGATGTCAGTACTCCCCATTGTTGGATCTACAGTGGCCAGCTGTGAGTATGGATGCTACACATCTAGCACTGGTTAGCATAAGAAAACAATGCAGTTGTCCTGTAGATGTATGGGAGTTAACCTGTGTTTAGGACATTTGCTTTGGAATGGCACTGTGTGGGCAGATGCGACTTGAGTAATATCCACACTCTCTTGTATCATGGACGCATGTGATATGTGTCAATGGCCTGTCTACTGTCAGCCATGTCATCCCAGAATGATAGTTGATTTGTTAAAGACCGGTGTCAAATATATGTAGAGCAGCGTTCCCACCAACAATGACAACTACAAACACCAGAGCCCATTACAATGTCTTATTTACGTCTGCCTGTAATAGCATGGCCACTGTGGCCCTCCTTATTTAGCATCAGAGTGCATCCCAGTCAGCCCTGTGCTACTAGGAGTATGAGTATGCCCAGTATATCCCTGTGTAGATGGACACATAGTAGTGCATTCCAACCAGCCCTGTGCTACTAAGTGTGTGAGGATGCCCCCTATGCTACTAAGTGTATGAGCATGCCCAGTATATCCTTGTGTAGATGGACACATAGTGCATTCCGAACAGCCGTGTGCTACTAAGTGTATGAGCATGCCCAGTATAACCTTGTGTAGATGGACACAGTGCATTCTGAACAGCCCTGTGCTACTAAGTGTGTGAGTATGCCCAGTGACACCTTGTGTTGGTTATGTGCATCTGTGTATGGGCATGGCCATTGTAACCCTGTATAGAGGTAGTAGTCGTCCATTCCACAGATGGGCAAACTCCAGGTCAGGATGGATTCATACTTTAAACATATAGGTTCACAGGTATGTACATCTTAACTGCCAGCATCCCTGTTGATGTCTGCATTCCCAGACGGTCATGACAGCCTTGACATGTGTAGTCTGTGTGGTGCAATTCGTATATATGTAGTATTGTAATAGTAATCTGTAAATAGGCAGGTGTTCCGTACCCGACACTGGCGTGTTTGTGTATGTCTGTCCCAGTTTGCCGGTAGACTCTAAATTGCTTTTAGGCTGGCCACACTCCATACATTCCACTGTTAGCAAGGCTGATGATGTCACCCATCTACAAATATACCTCTGGGAGGGCTGTGTCCCAGTAATCTTGGTAGTGCGTTCTGTAACTGCGTAATGCTGTAGTGTAATAAAGTAGTTAGGTCGGTGTTCTACTCCCACACTTGCCGTGTGTGTGTGTGTGTGTGTGTGTGTGTGTGTGTGTGTGTGTGTGTGTGTGTGTGTGTGTGTGTGTGTGCATCTCTCCCCATTTGCCTGAGGACTGAGTAATATCTTTATACTGCTCACACTCCATACACTTCTTATACCCACCGTTAGCAAGGCTGATGATGTCACCCATCTACAAATACACCTCTGGGAGGGCTGTGTCCCAACAATCTCGGTAGCGCATTCTGTAACTGTGTATTGCTGTAGTGTGATAAGGTAGCTAGGTTGGTTTTCTAATCCCAGCCATGCCAACTGTCTGTGTGTGTGTGTGTGTGTGTGTGTGTGTGTGTGTGTGTCTCCATCTGCCTGGGGACAGAATAATGCTTTTAGACTGCTCACACTCCATACAATCCCTATCACTGTCTTTGCTAATGCTGATGATGTCACCCACCTAGAAGTACACCTCTGGGAGTGCTGTGTCCCAGTAATCTCGGTAGCATGTTATGTAACTGCGTAATGCTGTAGTGTGATAAGGTAGTTAGGTCAGTGTTCGAATCCCAGCCATGCCAACTGTATGTGTGTGTGTGTGGGTGTGTGTATGTGTGTGTCTCCATCTGCCTGGGGACAGAATAATGCTTTTAGACTGCTCACACTCTATACAATCCCTATTGCCGTCTTTGTCAATGCTGATGATGTCACCCACCTAGAAGTACACCTCTGGGAGTGCTTTCTTCCAGTAATCTCGGTAGTGTGTTCTGTAATTGTATAATGCTGTAGTGTGATAAGGTAGTTAGGTCGGTGTTCTAATCCCAGCCATGCCAAGTATGTGTGTGTGTGTCTCCATCTGCCTGGGGACAGAATAATGCTTTTAGACTGCTCACACACCATACAATCCCTATTGCCATCTTTGCCAATGCTGATGATGTCACCCACCTAGAAGTACACCTCGTGGAGTGCTGTGTCCCAGTAATCTCGGTAACATGTTCTGTAACTGCGTAATGCTGTAGTGTGATAAGGTTGTTAGGTTGGTGTTCTAATCCCAGCCATGCCAACTGTGTGTGTGTGTGTGTGTGTGTGTGTGTGTGTGTGTGTGTGTGTGTGTGTGTGTGTGTGTGTGTGTCTCCATCTGCCTGGGGACAGAATAATGCTTTTAGACTGCTCACATGCCATACAATCCCTATTGCCATCTTTGTCAATGCTGATGATGTCACTCACACAGAAGTACACCTCTGGGAGTACTGTGTCCCAGAAATCTTAGTAGCGCATTCTGTAACTGTGTAATGCTGTAGTGTGGTAAGGTAGTTAGGTCGGTGTTCTAATCCCAGCTATGCCAACTGTGTGTGTGTGTGTGTGTGTCTCTGTCTGCCTGGGGACAGAATAATGCTTTTAGACTGCCCACACTCCATACAAACCCTATCGCCGACTTTGCCATTGCTGATGATGTCAGTAACCTAGAAGTACACCTCTGGGAATGATGTGCCCAGTAATCTCGGTAGCACATTCTGTAACTGCATAATGCTGTAGTGTGATAGAATAGACAGGTAGGTGTTCTATTCCAAGGCATGACAGATGTGTGTGTTTGGCAGTCATATCCTATGTGTTGGTGTCTGTGAGTGGCTAGCTACTGGATGTGTTGAGGAGCGTGTTTTGTTGTTTTCCTATATAGTGGCCATAAATGTCACAGTCGGCCAAGAGAGTGGGTTGGCAAGACATACACATACATTCGGCAATAGGTCTGGTGAGTAATGTCAGCAGCCCTAATCTTACCCTTAATACAGTCTGAACCTGTGTGATGCACAGAAACACACTTGCCTTAATATTAACAACAGTACATAATGCAGGAGGCGCATGTGGTTTCCTTTTCATTCTTGTCTAATGCTTTGGTGTCACGTGGTCTGCTGTATCTACGTATGTGCGTGTATATGTGTATGTATATATATATATATATATATATATATATATATATATATATATATATGTGTGTGTGTGTGTGTGTGTGTGTGTGTGTGGACATTAGCACACAGAAATCTACATGATGGAATACATGTCCTACACTGTTGAATGCCTGTACTGGATGATCTGTACATGATAACCTCAGTTGTATGTATATCTGCCATGGCTTAGTGGTAAATCACATCGTCTGGTGTGTGCAGGGTCCCGGTTTTGAGCCGTGCAGAGGCCGGTTGTTGCTGGGAAGAACAAGGGACATTGAATACGGTGAGAGTAAGGCACTTTTAACCAGTCATGTACGGGTCTGCTCGGCAGTAAGCAGTGGTTATTTTTGGGGAGGCTCAGTATGGGTCAAGTAACTATGCATTAGAAGATAATACTATGCAAACGAGTTGGAAAATAGTGAATCCTGTTTATCCCCAGGGTGTGATGCAGGTCCCAAGAGTGTATGTGTATAGATAGCCGAGTGCAGGACTCGAATATAGATGAAAGCATGGGGGGGTCAGGCATACTGTATGTAGATGGAAGCCCTGTGTCTTGGGATTACTCCTAACTTAGCACGCCAAGGCTAGTGGTGTGTCTATACCTGCCTAGTGCAATTTGGAGGGACAACAGCAGTAGGAGAGTAGTCAAGGTGAACAAGCTGGGCAAACAGGTGATAATTATCACAATCAGCAGATTACAGGCCCAGCCCGGCCCAGAACACTACGATAAAGTGAGCAAGCACCATCCCCTCGAGTTTTTTCACACTCTACACCACCCGGGTATACATGTGGGAAAATTTTAACAAACAATCCTATGAAATGAGAAGGGCTGCAGCAGGTAACATAGGCCAACATGTGCAGAGGCTGAGGGTGGTGAGGATGTGAATGCTGCTGAGCAACCCTCAGTGAGGAGACAGAGAAGACTTTACAGACCCAGGGTAACCTACTAGAGGCTACATGAGCTGGAGATAGTGGAGCTCTATGGGGTGGACAGAGACCTCCTACAGCAGATTGTTGAGCTGTGCCGGCCACACCTGACACATCAAACAGGCTGAGGGGAACCCATCCCAGTGGATACCAAGGTATGTGTAGGCCTAGGTATACTAGCCACAGGTACCTCCCAAAGCACAACTGGGGATATAGGTTCATAGGTTCATACTAGGCTATCTGCCCTAGGGCATTTATAAGCCTAGCCAGAGTGTGTTTGGCTTTCGCCACCCATTTTAAATTAATTTTGCTATGCCCTTTTTCGAGGTTAGTATACTGTGCCTCTGTCTAACAGTGACACAGAAGTGATACCCGGTGTAAACCTACGATCCCCCATCCAGTCATCAAGATTCCTCTTGAAGCGAGTCAATGAGGGACTCTGCCTAACCTGGACTGGGATTTTATTCCAGAGTGAAGGGAGCCTCTGGGTTATGAATCTGTCCCTCCAGCATGTCCTATTTATTTCAGTGCTGAGGTTCAAGTCTCTCGAGCATGTAGCTCGATGGGATTTGGATTTTCTGAGATGCAGCATGTCTATTAATTCCAGGTTGGACATGGCTTTATACATCAGACACAGATCGCCTCTGAACAGGCGGTATGCCACTGAGTAGAGCTGGAGTTTCTTTAACCAGGCAGCATATGGCATCTATTTGAGCCATTTGATCCTCTTGGTGAGGCACTTTTGGAGTCTTTCCAGTTGCTGCAGGTGTCTGGTAAGGTACATCCCAAAAGGGGCACTGTACTTAATTATGGGCCTGATGAGGCATGAGTTCAGAGGCACGATGACCTCCCCTGATCTAGATGTGCATCTCTTCATGATTAGGTGGGCTATATAAAATGTTTTTCTAACCACTTTGGCCATGTGGATGTCAAATGAGAGATTGCTATCAACTTGTGTCCCCAAGTCCCTAATTACTTCTTCTGTACTTAATGGATTACCACCTATGTGGTAATTTGTGGGCACTTTGTTTTTGCCAAAGGGGATGACTATACATGTTTTCGCATTTAGCTTGAGGCCATGGCTCTGGCACCAGTTGTCTGTTTCTATGAGGCCCTTTTGGAGGATGCTTGCGTCGGCTGGAGAGTCAATTATGGTGCCCAGTTTGCAGTCATCTGCAAACTTGGTCAGCCACAGTCCTTCAGTGTTGGCCTGTACCTGAAATATATACCGAACAAGAGAGGTCCCAGGACTGAGCCTTGTGGGATGCCACTTGTAACTGGTTTGGAGTCTGACATGGCCCAAGCAATTCTAATCATGTGGGTTCTGTCCTTGAGCCAGTTTGCAATCCATCTAGTGACATAGGGGTTTATATTTAAGCTGGTGAGCTTATCTATAATGCCCGAGTGGGGTAATGTATCGAAGGCTTTTGCAAGGTCCAGGTAGGCTGTGTGGACCACCTTCCTCTCGTCAATGGCCTTGGTGACTGTTTCAAAGAAATTGACCAGGTTTAAGAGGCAGGATCCGCCCTTAAAGCCGAACTGGGTAGGATCCAGTGTCTGTAGCTCCCCCAATATCTTTATTTATGAGGTCCATGATGACCCTTTCCGTAGCTTTGCAGACCAAGCTAGTCAGGCTTATGGGGCGATAGTTTCCAGGATCCGTTGAGGCACCAACTTTGTGGAGAGGGACCACTGTTGCTGTACACCACTCTTTGGGTACATATCCTGTAGTAAGGCTGAGATTGAACAGTAGTTTTATGTTTGGGTTTAGCTCTTCTTGGAGTTCATGTAGGATGCAGCCCGGGACACTGTCTGGTCCCATTGATGCTGTGTTTTTGCTTTAGAGAGGGCAGCTCTTACCTGAGCATCTGAGATGTCAGGGGGGCATCACTCTGCTGGGATAGATATTTGCCCTTTTGGTGGGGGGGTAGTTTGCGCTGAACCTGTCAGCTAGCATGTTGGCAATGTCTGTGGGTTCGGTGTATTTTTTGTCATTTTGGACTAATTCTGAGCATATCTGGGAATTCCCACCCAGGTTCCTAACATTACTAAAGAAAGCCTTGTGATTATCCTTAGTGTCCTGTGCAACTTTTCTCTCGAAGCTGGCCTTAGACAATTTTATGAGTGCACGTAGTTTTTTGCTAATACTGATCAGAGATGCCTTTCCTTTTTGGGAGTTTGCTCCATCATGTAGTAGCTTCCTCCTTCTATTGTATAGTTTGTTTATGGCTGGGGTCCACCAGACAGGACGTCTGCCTTTGGAGGACTGGGTCTTGGTTTTATTTGGGATTGCATGATCCATGCATTCCTGAAGGTGTTCATATAATGCGTTTATAAAGGATTCTGTGGTCTGGGCCATATTTTCCACAGGCCCGGGGGCTTTGAAGGATTCCACCTCGGTTTTGAGGAGTGTGAAATTTGCTTTAGAGAAGTTTTTCATTGTAGTTTTCTGGGCAGGGGGTGTGGTCGGGATGTGAATATCCAGTGAGATTAGTTTATGGTCTGATCTTACCAGTGAGGGATACACTTCTGGTCTGGAGCATAGAGTCCCCATGTTGGTGATGATCAGGTCCAGTATGTTTTCCCCTCTTGTGGGAGTGGTAACAAGGTGTTCCATAGCATTTGAGTTTATAAATTCTAGGAACCTTTGGGCTAGGGTGTTGGAGCTAGAGTAATGCTCCCAAGTCTATGTTTGGGTAGTTGAAGTCGCCCAGTATAATAGTGTTTGGAGAGACCTTCATATTTTCCAGTGTTCTCAGGAAGGCCGAGTGGGGTTCCTGTGTTTGGAAGGGTGGTCTGTAGCAGACTATAAACTGGAAGGCAGTTTTACCCACTGTTAGTTGCACATGGATAGTCTCTGATGCTTCGTGCTGTGCCACCAACTTGGAAGTGTGGGCATCTTTGACGAATATTGATACCCCCCCACTTTTGTGGTTCAGTCCAGGTTTTGAGGCCGAAAAGCATGGTATGAGGTATAACCTGGTAGTGCTGGGGTGCTCTTGGGAGCCTTGAACCAGGTTTCTGTTACTGCACAGATATCGATGTTCTCCATGCTAAGGAGAGTTTCGAGTGCATGCATCTTGAGGTTTAGACTTCTAGCGTTGAGTAGCATTACTCTTAGTTTCTTATCCCTTGTGATATCTATGGAGGTGGGTTTGTCTTTTGAGCCTTGCCTAAAAAAGATACTATGGGGGTAGCAAGAGCCTTTGCCAATATCCAAAAGCCCAGGGGTGACCGGTGCAAGGCGTCCCTAGTGAAGCATCGTGGCTTGTCCAGCATGTCATCCCAGGCTGACAGGCATTGGATCCCCTTTGAATGACACCAATACTTAAGCCAATTGTTGAAATTGATCATCTTGTCTTCATATTGTGACATCATTCTTGGTGAGGGTAAGATGCTACTCAAGGTCAGGGTCATACTGTCCTGGGTTACATGCTCAGAGAGCTCCTCTATGTCTCTTTTCATGTAGTCCAGGGAGGTACGTCTCAGGTCATTCACACCAGCATGGACAATGACTGAGTCATATATGTACTTGCCTTGGAGTGACCTGAGTGCTTGTGTTATGTGGCGGATCCTAGCGCCCGACAGGCAGCTCACCGTGACCTTCTCCTTGTTCAGCCTGGTGAGCTGGGGATCTCACAGGCATCTGCATCCAGGGCATTCCACCAGTTCCTGGACGCCATGTCATCACATGCCAGTGAGCACGTACATTTCCTCAACACACGTGAGGTGTTGACCAGCAATATGCATCTCTTCCACGTAATGGCAGACTACCCTGGGGTAGTGGGTGCTATAGCCTGCACGCACATACGCATCAAAGCACCACCCAGTGAGCAGGGTAGGGCCTACATTAACCATAGGGGCATCCCCTCCATCAACTGCCAGGTTGTATGCAATGTCCAGAGTAGTATACTGAATGTGTGTGCTGGCTGCCCTGGAAGCTATGACAATTCCAATATATGGCATCTGACGCAGCTGTACCACAGCTTTGCCAATATGGACATCCCCTAAGGTCACCAATTGGGAGATGCCGGGTATCCACTTGAGCCGTGGCTGATGACACCCATCAGAAATGCACACACACCTGAATGATGACACCATAATGAGGCACACGCACAGAACAGATATATATAATAGAGTGTGTGTTTGGGATGCTCAGGTCACGGTTCAGGTGTCTGGACACATCCGGAGGAGCCTTGCATTATTCACCAGCTACATGCTGGTGTGTGCTATGCTACACAATATGATCCTGCGGAAACAGCTGCAGCAGGAACAGCATGGGGCAGGGCCACACAGCCCCCCACCAATGCCAGGACCTGTACAGGCACAGAGTGACTCAGAGGAGGAACAACCTGAGCCGGACCCAGTAGGCACAGAGTGACTAGGAGGAGGAATATCCTGAGCTGGACTCAGTAGACTGAAGGAGGCATGCCCAGTATGACCTGGCCTTGGCAAAGAGGCAATGCATAGCATATGTACTGACACAATAGGGACCCAGGGAATGTCACCCTCTCTGACTCGCACAGACAGCAAAAGGGATGCCAAACATGACACTACCTGTGCTCAGCCATGTATAGGAAGTGCACTATGTTCATCCGACATATGCAGCCCTCCAGCACCATCCTCAGGTCTGGCACACCCTCAAGGTAAGTCAGTCAACCTACTAATTGGCAGTTGTATTAGAATGTGTTGGTACCTGTAGCTATGGTATGGATGTGAGCATGCAAGGAAATTTGGTGGCCAAATGTTAAGGCAGCAGACAGTAGACATCCATAGTGGCACCATGACATCTGTAGCACATACGGGGGTCACCATAGTAGCCAGTAGTACACAAGTACACAGGGTGTCATAACCCACTGCGGGTAATGGGATGAGCATCATGTGTATCCATACAGCCCACACATGTCTCAACCAGCTGGACAGGTGTAGACCAACACAGACAAATGCTGTACTATGGCCTCTGAATATGCCCAATGGATGACCCCCCCCCCCACAGACCCACACAAACAGACTACAGCAGGCCAGGCAGTTGGATGTAGGTTGTGAAGGCTAGGATGTCTGAAACCAAAATGTTGGTAATTAAAGCTAAGATCTAAAGTACACTGGTATGCCTCTAGCTAGCACAATAGGTAGGCATACACACTGAAATGGAGTACCTGACATACCAGTACATTAGTAGCAAAAGTGTACATGTGTCAGGTGTGCCCCCCTTCCAACGTACACATATAGCAACAGTCAGGTGCACCCCCCCCCGGTGCTGTGTAGGAATGTGGATACAGTTGGATGTCCCCCCATGCTGTGCAGAAGTGTAGCAACAGTCAATGCCACATGACCAATGGATACCCTGCAGACACAGCATGCCACCTGTCAGTGTACAACACAGAGGTTGGCACCACAGTACAGACTACCTGGACATGTAACACATGCGATACAGTTGGCCATACTGGGCATTCTCAAACACATGAAGGTCTGATGGCAGTGTCAGTCAACAACATGTGGAATGGTCATACTGTGCATGCTCACACATATAAACACAAGACGGCCAGGTCTGCAAACACCAGTGGTCCGGACATATCTGCCAGTACATTGCTATACTGTTGGATGACTGTGCTGTACGGTATGTATGTGGTACTGTCTATTGTCTGTATGATGTTCTTCATTCCACATTGCTGCAGTCCTAACTATTGGGGGTAGTCCGCTGTCCAGTCGGCCCGAATACCAAAGTATATGGCTGACGTCGGTCAGGGCGCATTAGACTGACGTCAGTACGTCAGGGTACTAATGCGCATGACCGACGTCATATCCTCAGTCTTTTTTGCCGCATGGTCTGATGCAGAAGCAATTTTGCGAGTGCAGGTTGGCGTTCTGAAAGTTTCTGAAGTCAGAGTTTCAGACCGAATCAAAGTTGGCTAAGTACCCCGTTGGGGAATATTTTGTTTTTTCTTGCCTCAGTATTTAACCGGATGTCAGAAAAGTGAATAACTGTATTTCTTGTGGGAAACAGATACCTCATAGGGATTACCATACTTTGTGTATACCTTGTTTAGGGCCTGAGCACGACGTTGTTGGATGCCGCCTTGTGCTAGATTTAACAAACGCACTATTAAGAGAAGGTTAGACTGTGCCAGGTTAGTGTTTGGGAAGCGTTGTAATTATAAAATGCCGCCGGATGCTCCGACGCGGCTTCGCTAAAAACGCAAAGATAAAGCAGCAAAGTTTAGGTGGAGGAACCGACAGTCCCAGACGCCGGTTCTTTGGAAGGCTCAGTGGAGCCGGAGGTTTTGCCAGGTGTCTCTTTGGAGTCTCAGGGAGAGACTTTACTGTTACAGGATGTATCCTCTCAGGAAGTAGGCCAGGCTGAGGGGGCTTCTCAGGTGGCTGTTCTCTTCCTAAGGTGGTTAGAGCCTCCCCTTCAGTTTCCAAGGCTTCTTTGAGGGCAGGCCAAGTTTAGCTTCTGTGGGGGTTTCTCCTAGTGCTTCAGGATCTTTGCCTAAGAAACATATGCTTAAAATGGCAGAGGATTTGATTACTATGATTAGGGGTTCTATGCCCCCTCCTGATAAGAGGCCTAGGGTGGAACCTGAGTTTGAGAGTTTTGAGCAA
The DNA here is from genome assembly GCF_019279795.1 of Protopterus annectens. Taxonomy (NCBI): domain Eukaryota; kingdom Metazoa; phylum Chordata; order Ceratodontiformes; family Protopteridae; genus Protopterus; species Protopterus annectens. Next base: position 1,857,433,797 of record NC_056732.1, read on the forward strand.
TGCTCGGAGGCTTCGGAGTCTTCGGCTGAAGACTTGCAGGAGTTCCCTCCTTATTCTGATTCTGATGTGGATGATTCTACTCCTTCTGCTTCTCCTCCTGAGGATTTTTCATTTTCAGAGACTCTGCATTCCATGAGGGAGCATTTTAAATGGGAAGGTCAAGATTTCTCTGATTCCAGGAAAAGGCTTAGGGAATTCTTGTTTTACCCCAGCATAGGCCTTTAGCTATACCTCCTGTTTTGAATGTGGTGGAAGATGTGTTTGCAGAGGCTTCCTGAATCCTGATTCTTTGCCTCCTGCCCCAGTTAAACCGGATAGGTATTATAGGGTGCCTGAAGCTCATAAGTATCTTTTAAGAGTCCTAGGGCAGACCCAGAAACTGTCTCTCAGGGGCCTAAAGGTGTGAAGGCCTCAGTTGTTAAAAATCCTGTCCCTCCTGATAAAGAGGCAAGGGCTTTGGATAGATGGGGAAAGAAAGTGTATACTTCTTCCACTTTAGCCATGAGGGCGTTGAATTGTCAGTTTCACATGTTAAAATATCAGAATTATCTTCTTTCACAGTTGAAATCTAAGGTGGATGCTCTGGCTGAAGGTATTGAGTGTAAAGAGTTGCAGGATTTAGTTCATGTGTCTGAACAGGTGGGTAAACATTCCTTGCAGTGTGGTTTTGATGCTGTGCAGGCCTCCTCCAGGGTGGCTGCCACTGGTTCTGTTCTTCGTAGGCACGCCTGGTTGAGAGATCAGAATTTAGCTGAGCATGTTAAGACAAGGATTTTGGATGCTCCTTTACAGTCTGATGTGTTGTTTGGTTCGCCTGTGGAAGCAGTTTTGAAGAAAATGGAGGACAAGGCTAAGTCTATGCAAACTGTTAAAGATTTTTGCAGGTGCAGCCTCCAAGTTTAGTAGAAATTGGCCTACTAAGGGATGGACTTATCCTGCTTATGATTCCCAGTCTAGGGGTAGGTCTAGACGTGGTAGGGGCAGAGCTCAGGGTTCTTTAGGCCTAGGACAGGGAGTTCCCCTGCTCAGACTTCTGGTGAGGGCAGGGGTCAGTCCTTTCGTAAGCAGACCCAATGACCTGCCTTTTCAGCTGCCAGCACGTTCTTGCCTGGCAGCACCTTTGGGAGGAAGGCTGTCTCTTTTCAAAGAAAATTGGGATTTAATTACCCAAGACAGATGGGTTCTGGATATTATTCACCACGGTTACAGGTTTTATTTCCATACCTTGCCTCCTTTCAAAGGCATGCCAGACATTCCTCCTCTTCAAAGAACAGAGGCTCACAAGCAAATTTCTCTGTTGCTCCAAATAGGGGCCATTCAGTCAGTTCCTGTGCCGGAAAGGGGCCTAGGATTTTATTCTCGCCTGTTCCTAGTACCAAAGAAGGGGAACACGTGGAGACCAATTCTGGATTTATCTATCCTCAACACTTATCTGGACATTCCCAAGTTCAAAATGTTGACGTTACAACAGCTTTTACCTCTGCTGGGCAAAGATCACTGGATGGTAACTTTAGATCTCAAGGAAGCTTACCTTCATGTGCCAATAAGACTAAGTTGCAGGAAGTATCTGCGTTCGAGCTGGAAATTCTCATTATCAGTTCTCTGCATTGCCCTTTGGCTTATCTACTGCGCCCAGAGTATTCACAAAGGTTCTGGCTCCAGTGATAGCTTACTTCAGGCTAAAAGGAATCCAAATCTATCCTTACTTGGACGACTGCCTGATTCTGGCTCAAGAAAAAGAAGATCTTCTACAGCATCTGGAATATGTCATAGCAGTGCTAAGATGCCTAGGGTATTCTGTGAACAAAATAAAGTCCAGTCTAGTACCCTCTCAAGACATGTGCTTTCTGGGTGTAAGACTGAATACAGCAACCCAGATGGCCTTTTTAACCCCGGACAAACAAAAGAATCTTTCTCTTTACTTCCATCAACTATCTCATCAGTCCGGGCTGACTGCAAGGACAGTCCTTCAAGCCTTAGGGTTCATGGCATCTTGTATTCTGGTGCTTCCCAATGCCAAACTGCATATGAGGAAGCTGCAATGGTATCTCAAAAATGTATGGACACAGCACTGCCAGGATTTGGACACTGTCATTCAAATAATACCTTGCCTTCAAAAGGAATTTTTGTGGTGGGCTCAGGAATGTCACCTAAACAAGGGACTCTCTGTGACCCGGCCAGAGGCAAGTCAGATTCTAACGACAGATGCCTCAGATATTGCTTGGGGAGCTCATCTAAATGGAAAGTGGATACAAGACAAGTGGCCTGCCAGACTACAGCATCTACATATCAACATGAAAGAGATGTTAGCAGTTCAGTTTGCATTAATTGCTTTCAAGGAGTTACTTCTTCCGGGGCAGGTGTTGATTCTAACAGACAACACAACTGTCATGTGGTACATCAACAAACAAGGGGGAACACATTCTTACCCATTGTGCAGACAAGCAATGATTTTATGGGAGACTGCGCTCAGTCTGCAACTAACTCTTCAGGCAAGGTTTCTGCCGAGCACAGAACTCCTTAGCAGATGTATTAAGCAGACAAATCATGGATCCCCACGAGTGGAAACTGGATCTTCATGTATTTCAAAAATTGACAGTGTCATGGGGAACTCCAGACATAGATCTGTTCGCTTCTCCACTAAACCACCAGCTGCCAAAGTTTTGCACATAGGGATTTCATCACACAGCTTGGAAAGTGGATGCTCTTTCTTTCAGTTGGAAAAATCTTCATGTGTATGCCTTTCCACCTCTGCCTCTTCTTCCAAAGGTGCTTCTAAAGGTCAGACAAGACAAGCCAAGGATGATTTTAATAGCTCCAGATTGGCCTCGGCAGCACTGGTACCCATTACTGAGGAGTCTGGTAAGGAAGCCTCCATGGCCTTTACCCTTGATTCCACACCTGTTGTCTCAGAGGGACGGTCATCTGCTCAATGTCAAGCTTCACTCTCTACATCTAACAGCCTGGCATATTCTGTTTTGAAAGACAGCAGGTCTCAGCTTCCTCAACAAGTTTTGAATGTGATTATGGAAGCCAGAAGACCTAGTACAAGGAAAGTGTACGCAGAAAAATGGAAGAGATTTTGTTTTGGAGTGCAGCAAACAATTTGGAGATTACTGAGCCAAATTTGAGTGTGGCTCTTCAATATCTTACTGAGTTACTGGACAAAGGTTTGTCTTTTCTTCCATTAAGATTCATGCTGCAGCAATTTCAGCTCACTATGATTGTGACCCACCATTGTTTTCGCATCCTTTGCTCAAGCAATTTCTTAGAGGGGCAAAGAATATAAGACCCCCACGTAGAGCTCCTACTCCTGCTTGGGATCTCAATTTTGTGTTGGAGAAACTTACTCTACAACCTTTGAGCCTCGGCTACTGCTGAATTGAAATACTTGTCATGGAAGACTGCTTTTTTGTTGGCCATTACTTCTGCAAGAAGGGTTTCTGAGTTGCAGGCCCTTATGGCAGTGGAGCCTTTTTTGATTTTTCATAAGGATAGGGTATCTTTACGTACTAATCCTTCCTTTATGCCTAAGGTGGTTTCTAGTGTGGCTTTAAACCAAACTATTCATTTGCCTACTTTTTATGCAGAACCCCAAAATAAAGGGGAAAAGATTTTGCACACTTTAGATGTACACAGGCAATTGCGTTATTATTTGAGCAGGACTAAGGATTTTAGACAGTCTCAGCAGTTGTTTGTTTCTTTTGCTTTGAGTTCACAGGGCAAGCCTGTGTCAAAACAAACTATTTCTAGGTGGATTGGGTGTTGCATTACATTTTGTTATTCCCATCATGGCAAGGAGATTCCAGCTGGGATTAGGCCTCATTCCACTAGGGCTACTGCCACTTCCACAGCATTTCTAAGGGGGGTGGCAACTAAGGATATTTTGGAGGCAGCTACTTGGAGTTCAGTGCATACTTTCTCTAAGCATTATCACCTTCCTCTCTACTCTAAGTCTAGGGCTGGTTTTGCCACAGCTATTTTGCAAGGCATGTTGTCAGTTCCTGCTTCCTTATGATTTGCCAGCCTCCCTTACCTCTGCTTTGGGATTCTACCCAATAGTTAGGACTGCAGCAATGTGGAATGAAGAACATAGTACAGTTTTGTACCTACCATAAATGTAGATGTTCGAGGATCCACATTGCTGCAGTCCAATTTACCTCCCTCCTTCCCTCTGTGTTTAGGGGTGGTTGTGTAGGTGAGGTTATATTCTGCTAATTGTGTATATATTGTATATATATTTTTTGGTGCAGGTATTTTGGGAGTTTTTGGTTTTTGGCCTTATCTTTTCAGGGTCTTCTGACATCTGGGGCAAGAAAAGACTGAGGATATGACGTCGGTCATGCGCATTAGTACCCTGACGTACTGACGTCAGTCTAATGCGCCCTGACCGACGTCAGCCATATACTTTGGTATTCGGGCCGACTGGACAGCGGACTACCCCCAATAGTTAGGACTGCAGCAATGTGGATCCTCGAACATCTACATTTATGGTAGGTACAAAACTGTACTTTTGCCATGGTGTATTGGTAATTCACATTAGCTGTGTGCACAGGCTGTTGCTACCAACACTTGCAAAGGACGGTTATTTGTTTGCGGGCAGAACAAGCCCATTGGATACGGAGGTAGTAAGGCAAATTGAAGCAGTGGGGAGCAGTTGTGCCTGGGTTTGCATGGTGTAAAGCACTGCTGACCTCTGGTTACAGCTTTTTACACTTGGTTAGCCTCCACATTTCTTTACCAGTGCAGTACTCACATGCTGATAGCCAAACATGCTTACACCCACTCACTCCCTTACTTGCACATGCACCAACATTGGTGCTTGCATGTGTCACTCAAGCTGGGTGGGCGCGATCCCTTGTGATGCCTATTACATCAGACTACATGACTACAGTATCGGGTATGGCTGACCATTAAGCGACGGCATAGTGTTCAACTGTATGGAATAGGCGGCCTGTCAAGTGAGTTAATCATATTATATGTGTGTTCCTTATACAATCTGCTCCCATCTGGCTGATACATGGGAACCGATACTCTGCAGTCCAGACAAGCAAATGTGGTTTGGGACCCACATCCAGCTGCCGGGTCATGCTACTGCATACCTATTGTAGGTTTGCCACTTTTAAATTGGCCAAAGTGGGACTTTAGGATTAACACGTGTCCCACTTTGCATAGGAAAGTCCCTCCTTAGGCGGATGACATAGCAGATGTCCTGATTACAGGACAATATTATATTCTACGTTTCTCCAATAGTTGCATGTAACAGTTATTGTATACATGACATGTCTATATGTTAAGTGAAGTAGCATAAGCAAGTGCACTGCTACTAGACGAAGGTTTTATTTGTGCAAATACATGTAGTTCTGTGCTACCACGGCTGTAGGTATGTTCTGACCTGGTACGTCTGTAATACGTGTAGTTCTGTACTATGCATGGCTGTAGGTATGTTCTGACCTGGTACATCTGTAATATGTGTAGTTCTGTACTATGCATGGCTGTAGGTATGTTCTGACCTGGTACGTCTGTAATATGTATAGTTCTGTACTATGCATGGCTGTAGGTATGTTCTGACCTGGTACATCTGTAATACATGTAGTTCTGTACTATGCATGGCTGTAGGTATGTTCTGACCTGGTACGTCTGTAATACGTATAGTTCTGTACTATGCATGGCTATAGGAATGTTCTGACCTGGTACATCTGTAATTCGTATAGTTCTGTACTATGCATGGCTGTAGGTATGTTCTGACCTGGTACATTTGTAATACGGATAGTTCTGTACTACGCACGGCTGTAGATATGTTCTGACTGGGTACGCCTGTAATACATGTAGTTCTGTACTATGCACGGCTGTAGGTATGTTCTGACCTGGTACGTCTGTAATACGTGTAGTTCTGTACTATGCACGGCTGTAGGTATGTTCTGACCAGGTACGTCTGTAATATGTGTAGTTCTGTACTACGCATGGTTGTAAGTATGTTCTGACCTGGTACACCTGTAATACGTATAGTTCTGTACTATGCATGGCTGTAGGTATGTTCCGACCTGGTACGTTTGTAATACGTATAGTTCTGTACTACGCACGGCTGTAGGTATGTTCTGACCTGGTACATCTGCAATACATATAGTTCTGTACTATGCACAGCTGTAGGTATGTTCTGACCTGGTGCATCTGTAATACGTGTAGTTCTGTACTATGCACAGCTGTAGGTATATTCTGACCTGGAACGTCTGTAATACGTATAGTTCTGTACTATGCACGGCTGTAGGTATGGTCTCACATGATACGTCTGTATTACGTATAGTTCTGAACTATGCATGGCTGTAGGTATGTTCTGACCTGGTACGTCTGTAATACGTATAGTTTGTACTATGCACAGCTGCAGGTACGTTCTGACCTGGTACGTCTGTAATACGTATAGTTCTGCACTATGCACGGCTGTAGGTATGTTCTGACGTGCTACGTCTGTAATACATATAGTTCTGTACTATGCACGGCTGTAGGTATGTTCTGACCTGGTACATCTGTAATACGTATAGTTCTGTACTATGCACGGCTGTAGGTATGTTCTGACCTGGTACGTCTGTAATACGTATAGTTCTGTACTATGCACGGCTGTAGGTATGTTCTGACCTGCTACGTCTGTAATACGTGTAGTTCTATGCACGGCTGTAGGTATGTTCTGACCTGGTACATATGTAATAAGTATAGTTCTGTACTATGCACGGCTGTAGGTATGTTCTGAACTGGTACATCTGTAATACGCATAGTTCTGTACTATGCACGGCTGTAGGTATGTTCTGACCTGGTACGTCTGTAATACGTATAGTTCTGTACTATGCATGGCTGTAGGTATGTTCTGACCTGGTACATCTGTAATACGTATAGTTCTGTACTATGCACGGCTGTAGGTATGTTCTGACCTGGTACGTCTGTAATACGTATAGATTTGTACTACGCATGGCTGTAGGTATGTTCTGACCTGGTGCATCCGTAATACGTATAGTTGTGTACTATGCACGGCTGTAGGTATGTTCTGACCTGGTACGTCTGTAATATGTATAGTTCATTACTATGCATGGCTGTAGGTATGTTCTGACCTGGTATGTCTATAATACATTTAGTTCTGTACTATGCACAGCTGTAGGTATGTTCTGACCTGGTACATCTGTAACGCATAGTTCTGTACTACACACGGCTGTAGGTATGATCTGACCTGGTACGTCTGTCATATGTATAGTTCTGTAATATGCACAGCTGTAGGTATGTTCTGACCTGGTACATTTGTAATACGTACAGCTCTGTAGTATGCACGGCTGTAGGTATGTTCTGACCTGGTACATCTGTAATACGTATAGTTCTGTACTACGCACGGCTGTAGGTATGATCTGACCTGGTATGTCTGTCATACGTATAGTTCTGTAATATGCACAGCTGTAGATATGTTCTGACCTGGTACATTTGTAATACGTATAGCTCTGAAGTATGCACGGCTGTAGGTATGTTCTGACCTGGTACATCTGTAATACGTATAGTTCTGTACTATGCACGGCTGTAGGTATGTTCTGACCTGGTACATCTGTAATACGTATAGTTCTGTACTATGCATGGCTGTAGGTATGTTCTGACCTGGTACATCTGTAATACGTATAGTTCTGTACTATGCATGGCTGTAGGTATGTTCTGACCTGGTACATCTGTAATACGTATAGTTCTGTACTATGCACGGCTGTAGGTATGTTCTGACCTGGTACGTCTGTAATACGTATAGATTTGTACTACGCATGGCTGTAGGTATGTTCTGACCTGGTACATCTGTAATACGTATAGTTCTGTACTATGCACGGCTGTAGGTATGTTCTGACCTGGTACGTCTGTAATATGTATAGTTCTGTACTATGCATGGCTGTAGGTATGTTCTGACCTGGTATGTCTATAATACATTTAGTTCTGTACTATGCACAGCTGTAGGTATGTTCTGACCTGGTACATCTGTAATATGTATAGTTCTGTACTATGCATGGCTGTAGGTATGTTCTGACCTGGTACGTCTGTAATACGTATAGTTCTGTACTATGCATGGCTGTAGGTATGTTCTGACCTGGTACATCTGTAATACATGTAGTTCTGTACTATGCATGGCTGTAGGTATGTTCTGACCTGGTACGTCTGTAATACGTATAGTTCTGTACTATGCATGGCTATAGGAATGTTCTGACCTGGTACATCTGTAATTCGTATAGTTCTGTACTATGCATGGCTGTAGGTATGTTCTGACCTGGTACATTTGTAATACGTATAGTTCTGTACTACGCATGGCTGTAGATATGTTCTGACCGGGTATGCCTGTAATACGTATAGTTCTGTACTATGCACGGCTGTAGGTATGTTCTGACCTGGTACGTCTGTAATACGTGTAGTTCTGTACTATGCACAGCTGTAGGTATGTTCTGACCTGGTACGTCTGTAATATGTGTAGTTCTGTACTATGCATGGTTGTAAGTATGTTCTGACCTGGTACATCTGTAATACGTATAGTTTTGTACTATGCACGGCTGTAGGTATGTTCTGACCTGGTACGTTTGTAATACGTATAGTTCTGTACTATGCACGGCTGTAGGTATGTTCTGACCTGGTACATCTGTAATACATGTAGTTCTGTACTATGCACAGCTGTAGGTATGTTCTGACCTGGTACATCTGTAATACGTGTAGTTCTGTACTATGCACAGCTGTAGGTATGTTCTGACCTGGTACGTCTGTAATACGTATAGTTCTGTACTATGCACGGCTGTAGGTATGTTCTGACATGATACGTCTTTAATACGTATAGTTCTGTACTATGCATGGCTGTAGGTATGTTCTGACCTGGTACGTCTGTAATACGTATAGTTCTGTACTATGCACAGCTGTAGGTATGTTCTGACCTGGTACGTCTGTAATACGTATAGTTCTGTACTATGCACGGCTGTAGGTATGTTCTGACCTGGTACGTCTGTAATACATATAGTTCTGTACTATGCACGGCTGTAGGTATGTTCTGACCTGGTACATCTGTAATACGTATAGTTCTGTACTATGCACGGCTGTAGGTATGTTCTGACCTGGTACGTCTGTAATACGTATAGTTCTGTACTATGCATCGCTGTAGGTATGTTCTGACCTGATACGTCTGTAATACGTGTAGTTCTATGCATGGCTGTAGGTATCTTCTGACCTCGTACATATGTAATACGCATAGTTCTGTACTATGCACGGCTGTAGGCATGTTCTGACCTGGTACATCTGTAATACGTATAGTTCTGTACTATGCACGGCTGTAGGTATGTTCTGACCTGGTACGTCTGTAATACGTATAGTTCTGTACTATGCATGGCTGTAGGTATGTTCTGACCTGGTACATCTGTAATACGTATAGTTCTGTACTATGCACGGCTGTAGGTATGTTCTGACCTGGTACGTCTGTAATACGTATAGATTTGTACTACGCATGGCTGTAGGTATGTTCTGACCTGGTGCATCCGTAATACGTATAGTTGTGTACTATGCACGGCTGTAGGTATGTTCTGACCTGGTACGTCTGTAATATGTATAGTTCATTACTATGCATGGCTGTAGGTATGTTCTGACCTGGTATGTCTATAATACATTTAGTTCTGTACTATGCACAGCTGTAGGTATGTTCTGACCTGGTACATCTGTAATACGTATAGTTCTGTACTACACACGGCTGTAGGTATGATCTGACCTGGTACGTCTGTCATATGTATAGTTCTGTAATATGCACAGCTGTAGGTATGTTCTGACCTGGTACATTTGTAATACGTACAGCTCTGTAGTATGCACGGCTGTAGGTATGTTCTGACCTGGTACATCTGTAATACGTATAGTTCTGTACTACGCACGGCTGTAGGTATGATCTGACCTGGTATGTCTGTCATACGTATAGTTCTGTAATATGCACAGCTGTAGATATGTTCTGACCTGGTACATTTGTAATACGTATAGCTCTGAAGTATGCACGGCTGTAGGTATGTTCTGACCTGGTACATCTGTAATACGTATAGTTCTGTACTATGCACGGCTGTAGGTATGTTCTGACCTGGTACATCTGTAATACGTATAGTTCTGTACTATGCATGGCTGTAGGTATGTTCTGACCTGGTACATCTGTAATACGTATAGTTCTGTACTATGCATGGCTGTAGGTATCTTGGCTGTAGGTATGTTCTGACCTGGTTATGTCTATAATACATTTAGTTCTGTACTATGCACAGCTGTAGGTATGTTCTGACCAGTGGTACATTTAATGTATATATAGCTTTAGTATATGCGGCTGTAGGTATGTTCTGACCTGGTACATCTGTAATACGTATAGTTCTGTACTACGCACGGCTGTAGGTATGATCTGACCTGGTACGTCTGTCATACGTATAGTTCTGTAATATGCACAGCTGTAGATATGTTCTGACCTGGTACATTTGTAATACGTATAGTTCTGAAGTATGCACGGCTGTAGGTATGTTCTGACCTGGTACATCTGTAATACGTATAGTTCTGTACTATGCATGGCTGTAGGTATGTTCTGACCTGGTACGTCTGTAATACATATAGTTCTGTACTATGCACGGCTGTAGGTATGTTCTGACCTGGTACATCTGTAATACATGTAGTTCTGTACTATGCACAGCTGTAGGTATGTTCTGACCTGGTACATCTGTAATACGTGTAGTTCTGTACTATACACAGCTGTAGGTATGTTCTGACATGGTAAGTCTGTAATACGTATAGATTTGTACTATGCATGGCTGTAGGTATGTTCTGGCCTGGTACGTCTGTAACACGTATAGCTCTGTACTATGCACGGCTGTAGGTATGTTCTGACCTGGTACATCTGTAATACGGGAGCAGCCGACCTACTCCCCAGCTATTTCTTGAAATTTACAGCAGATGCTATTGCTATCCCAGTCTCCACTCCCATAAACAGATCAATTGTTGAAAACTATGTGCCCAAACTCTGGAAAATATCCTATGTTACACCCATACATAAAGGCGGGACCTCCACTGAACTTAATAACTAGAGACCCATTGCTTTACTCTCTCCCCCCTGGCCAAAATCCTAGAAAAATGCATCCATACCCAGATGCTAAACTATCTCCTAGACTGCAACATCCTGTCACCTACTCAGCATGGTTTCAGACCTGCCCATAGTACCACTACAGCTCTCCTCTGCTTCACAGACACAGTAAACCATCTCAAAAATGAAGGCCTGCAAGTGTCAACCCTTTTTTTGGATATTTCCAAAGCATTTGACGCAGTCTCACACCAAATCCTGCTAAACAAACTAAACCAATATCATCTATCTAATTCCACTCTTACCTGGTTCCAAAGCTACTTAACTGACAGGTACCAAGCTGTGAAATGGGAAAATTCTCTCTCTCCTCAGCTGCCCATAACTACAGGAGTCCCACAGGGTTCTATCTTAGGACCACTACTATTCACAGTCTTCACAAATGACCTCCACACCTCCACACACCATGCATCTATAATTCAGTATGCAGATGACACTACCTTAATCTGTGCTGCACAAAACATTCCCACCCTCCTGCAAACAACTCAACTAACATTCTCTGATGTTGAAAACTACCTTACCAAAGCCCAACTTATCCTCAGTCCAGAGAAAACTCAGCTTATGATTATAACCAGTTCTAACAAAAACACTAACAGTCAATTCACTATCTACTCCACAAATGCTACTCCAATTGCTCCAGTGGCACAGGCTAAGCTATTGGGAATAACCATAGACTCCCACCTAAAATTTGATAGTCATCTGAACTTAACTATTAAAAAAGTACATGCCAAACTGGGGTCACTCTACCGTATCAAACCATTTCTTACCAACAACACAAGATCAACCATTGCTCGCTCCCAACTTCTATCCACCCTACTCTATGCATCTCCCATTCTGACTAATCTCAACAAACTGAACTAAGCAAAATGGAAGCTTGCTATAACAGAATTGCCCATTTTGCTGCAAATTGCTCATATAGAACTCATCACTGTACTGCTTTGAGACAGCTCCACTGGCTTGAACTGCCCAACCTCCTAACCTACAATCAGCTCTGCCTCTGTCATTCTATCTATTACCTCCCCAATAAGTGTCCTGCCCTCAAAAACCTAGTACAACATCACTCAGCCAAAAGGCCTCTTAGATCATCAAGCAAACTACTACTAGAAGTCACCAACAGCTACAATAGCTTTGGAGATGCACCATATAGTAGTTCGGTGGCTAAAAATGGAACTCTGTCCCTACTAGCATTCAAAACACATCATCCAAAGCCTCCTTTAAAGACCTCTCAGGCAAAATCTCAAGCAAAGTTGGCAGTGCCATGATTGCTCCCCAGGCTAGTGAAAGCGGATAACATATGCATACTAAATCTAGAGCAATTGATAATAGTTTTTCAATCTTACTCACAAACACTGGCTAATCTACAATGTATGTACTGTACCTGTGTACTATGTATGTATTCTACCTACATTCCAAAGTTCAGCTGTACACCACAAATCTATTCCTTACCTTTATTTTTTAAAATTAATATCTTTTTTGATTGTTCTCTCCACTGTAACTGTTTGTGCCGCATACCACTGTAAAAACATGTCTCTTGTAATTTGTGTGTATACTGATTATGTCTAAATAACTAAATGTGTCTATAATTTTTCTTTGTTCTTTGTTCAGACCTGGTACGTCTGTAATACGTATAGTTCTGTACTATGCACGGCTGTAGGTATGTTCTGACCTGGTACATTTGTAATACGGATAGTTCTGTACTACGCACGGCTGTAGATATGTTCTGACTGGGTATGCCTGTAATACATGTTGTTCTGTACTATGCACAGCTGTAGGTATGTTCTGACCTGGTACGTCTGTAATACATGTAGTTCTGTACTATGCATGGTTGTAAGTATGTTCTGAACTGGTACATCTGTAATACGTATAGTTCTGTACCATGCACGTTTGTAGGTATGTTCTGACCTGGCACATCTGTAATATGTATAGTTCTCTACTATGCACGGCTGTAGGTATGTTCTGACGTGGTACATTTGTAATACGTATAGTTCTGTACTACGCACGGCTGTAGGTATGTTCTGACCTGGTTCATCTGTAATACATATAGTTCTGTACTATGCACGGCTGTAGGTATGTTCTGACCTGGTACGTCTGTAATACGTGTAGTTCTGTACTATGCACGGCTGTAGGTATGTTCTGACCTGGTACATCTGTAATACATATAGTTCTGTACTATGCACGGCTGTAGGTATGTTCTCACATGATACGTCTGTATTACGTACAGTTCTGTACTATGCACGGCTGTAAGTATGTTCTGACCTGGTACATCTGTAATATGTATAGTTTGTACTATGCACGGCTGCAGGTACGTTCTGACCTGGTACGTCTGTAATACGTATAGTTCTGTACTATGCATGGCTGTAGGTATGTTCTGACGTGCTGTAGGTATGTTCTGACCTGGTACGTCTGACATTTCTACGGAGCAGGTCCCACTTTGGCCATTTTGAAAGGTGGCATCCCTATAGGACCTATATGTAGAGATGTCAGATTTGGCACGGCAACCTCTACCCACATCCAGTAGAAAATTGACTACTTCACCGTTTTGCCTAAATAAAAGGTTATTCTTGTAGCATTGTAGTTGCTAATACTGTTTCCTATAACATCTAGGTGTTTCATATACAACATAATCATTTTATGCAACCACTGCAGACAATATATGGATTCTTTACCCTAAATCACAGGCCATGTGCCATAATAACATTTATTTTGCAGGACACAACTGCCCAAAGTGGAGTGTCCCTCGCAAAGGTGAACAGGTGGTAACCCCCACCTATTATGCTATCATCTACCTAAGGTAGTCGGCAGAATATGCGCTTTCCATCACTAGCAGAGCTCACATACAAATGGGGGAGAATGAACACTGAATCAGGGACACTGCATAACATCCTCAGTGACACATTTAGATGATTGATACTATTAACCTGACACATTGACAGTCCCAGAGCATATGTATTCATACACATTTGTTGAGGTACATGCTGTTTTTGACTTATACATGTTGTCATTAGACATTACGTGTATTCCGCCACCTGTCCACCTAATATCACTAGTTCTGAAAGGGTTTAGTTGGGACTGTGTTAGATTCTGATTCGTAATCACGGATGTCCATGATAATCGGGTACAGTTCACTGATATAGTCCCTATCTGTTCCTCCAATCGTTTACAGACTATCCAGTAGATGTACTGTTAAGGTTTGGGAGGTGTGGGCATCTGCTATACCCACATAGAAATATTAATTACTTCCACCGGGCGGACCTAATACATCTCTGCTAACCAACACCTGCACACTTAGGCCCATGATTGCATACCCATGATTTCCCTACCTGACACCCCTCTACAGCACTCATCCTTACTATGAGCACAGCTGGGGTATGAACACACCTCTACACACTGCCCACTCTCCCCGTGTTGGGAAACATGTCATACGTTTTGTCAACCCATGTGTTATCAGACTTGTACAACTTACTGTTCTGTGTACAGCTACATCCTGGTCACGTCAATCATCACAGGTTTGCCTAAAAGGGAAATTTTTGGTGTGCCACAAGGGACCCCACAATGCATGTTTAAAGTGTAGACCTTTCAGATCTCTCCCACTGGTAGTTTCCTGCCGGTGGTCTGGAATGCATCGGTGAATTTACCTTTATTGTGTGTTTGTATGTCTCACCGGCCTAGCTGGGGGTGTGTGGGAGGTAGACGTTTGTTTATTGGACCTCCCGGTAACATATGCCTTGTCTGAACATATGTTACCCGTAACTGCTGTAATGTAACCTAGGTATGTACATGTGTATATTTACAGTAACATATATATATATATATATATATATATATATATATATATATATATATGAATATATATAGATCTGTGTGTCCGTTGACCAATACATTTCCTGCTCATAAGCACTTACACATGCGTATTGAGTTTTATATATGTTTCACTAGCATACTATTGCCTTAGTCATTATGACACCGACACTTCACTCTGTTTATCTTGTAATCGGTATTTAGCAAGTTATACAGTGGACGGATGTCGCAATATGTTCATGTATGGATTACCAATGGTAATTGGGATGTGATACAGTGTCATTTGACCTGTTCCTAGTCTGCACAGCCTATTATTACAGCTAGTCTTTGTTTGTCTGTGCACATTCATATTATTGATGTCAATAAATGGAGTGCATGTGTTACAAACAATGTACTTCAACATATTGTTGTCTGCATGTGCGTATGCATATATACTTATTACGTACTAGCTGACCTACATGGGGCGGTCCATTGGAACCGGCCCAACCAATCCTGGCACTCCTGGATCCATAATCGCATACCCATAGTTCCTCTACCCCACCCGTGTTGAGTTTCCACACGTAACAGCCATTATCCACTTGATATCGCAGCCATGACACACCTTTACACATTGCCCTCTCCAGAGCGTTTGGGGCCCTACACACATTTTGTCTTGCCTCTTGTATTCACAGGGCCTCCCACCACTTATATTTACACATACGTGCCTTTCCTGGTGTTATGGATTACGGCCATTTGCGGTTTACAAGTGTAGGTGGTCCCAACATGGACTACATTCCATCTGTGTGTAATGTAGACATAGCAGTTCAACTATGTTATGCCCACTTGTAGAACCCTGCCTGTGGTGTGAATAGCGGTGCTCTGCTCACTCTTGGGCAGCTTTATCTGACATACGCTGCAAGCACTATATCATACCTTAGTTGCTCTTAATTCCCTTCACAACCCTTGTGTATGCTTTATTCTTACGGCATTCATATATATATATATATATATATGTGTGTGTGTGTGTGTGTGTGTGTGTGTGTGTGTGTGTGTGTGTGTGTGTTTGTGTATATAAATATATATATATTTATATATAGATATATATATATATATATATATACATATATATATATATATATATATATATATATATATATATAAAATATATGTATATAAATTACATCTGTACATAAAAACATACATTTCCTATACTGGGAGCTGCTTACACCCGCGCAGGCGTACTTGCCTATGCTTACTGTGAGTTACATATGTTTACTATCACTTATTTGTGCTTACGTGTGCCTTATTCATTATGACAGTACCACTTTGATTGAAGGAATGCAGATAATGGCCCCATGTGAAACACACGTTCACCTTTACATGTTTAAATGTTGGCTTTACAGCACAGCGACATTCATTCCACAAGGAAAATTATATGTGCTATTGTCGAACTTGAACCAGGAATGCCTTTACGTTAGACTGATGCTCTAACCACTACACTATTGGTGTTCTGCTTCATTTATATGTATACCCATGGTTCATAGTTATCCGAACACATGCCTCAACACTTCACTTACACAGCAGGCATCCATTCTCCTGCTGGGAAGACCGCAGTACTACACATGTGCCATTCCCTATTCCCTACTGCCCTGGACCCGTGCTGCATGTTTACTCACTCCTAAGATATTCAGAACTCCAAAGCTTATAGTCCTGGAACATACGTGTGTTTGATTGTCAGGGTGTTCATTTGGTCATCCTGGTTTAGGCTTGTCCGACTGGAGACCAGAACAGCACTGTACCCATTTGAAGATCAGAATTAGCACGTGGACAGAGTTAGTCCCAATGTTACCATTCTACCTGTGTTTACAGACGCAGGGGTTTGCCCACCTCTGACCAGCTTGATATGTCGGCACTACATAATACGGGGTGGGGGGGGGTTCCGCTGGTGTTTCCTTTCACATTCGTTACGACTGCTTTATTGTGACCATGTTCATTCAAAATCAGAGGGTAATGCTATTCAATGCTAGAAGTCTAAACCTCAAAATGCACTCACTCGAGGCACTCCTTAAAATGGAGAACATTGACATCTGTGCATTGACAGAGACCTGGTTCAAAGCTCCAGAGAGCACCCCTGCATTACCAGGCTTCAATTCATACCACACCTTTCGGCCACCTAACCCAGAAAGAAGCACTAAAGGTGGAGGCGTGTCCATATTCATTAAGGATATCCACACCTCCAGGCTAGTTGCACAGCATAATGCATCCGAGATTTTCCAAGTGCAACTAACTCTGGGCAAGACCGCAATCCAAATTGTAGCTTGCTACAGACCCCCCACCATGCCCCAGGATTCACACTCCTCATTTTTTGATACACTGGAAAGTATTAGAGTACAACCCAACACCCTAATAATGGGCGATTTCAACTACCCCACCATTAACTGGGAAAACTACTCATGTACCAACTCTTTTGCTCAACGTTTTAGAATTCATAAATTCCAACGCCTTGGATCAACTTATTCACACCCCCACCAGGGGCGGCAATATCCTAGACCTGGTCATTACCAACATGGAAAACCGGTGTTCCACACCAGAGGTCAATTCCTCGTTGGTCAGATCCGACCACAAGCTAATCAGCCTAGACATCCACATCCCACCCCCAGCCCCAATTAGGGAAACCATCGTAAAAAACTTCTCAAAAGCCAACTTCACACTTCTTAAGACAGAAGTGGCAAACTTCATGACACCTATGCAGATGGACAATAGATGTATGACTGCCGAATCCTACACAAATGCACTTTATAAGCACTTACACAAGTGTATGGATCATGCTATCCCTAATAGAACCAAGATGTTATCCTCTAAAAAAAGGAAGCCAATCTGGTGGACCTCTGCCATAAACAAACTTTACAACAGAAGAAAGAAACTGTTGCAAAAAAGAGTAAAATCCCATGACTGGAGGAACTCCCTGGTCAACCTCAGTAAGAAGCTGAGATCCCTCATAAAATCCTCCAAAGCTAGTTACGAAAACAAAATTGCCACTGACTCTAAAGACAACCACAAAGCATTCTATAGCTATGTCAAGAATCTAAATGGGAACACTCAGATCTGCTCTGAGTTACAGCTTAATGGCACTAAATATACAGAACCAACTGATATTACCAACATCCTAGCAGATAAGTTCAGTGCTAACTTTACCCCCCTCTCACCCCCTAGAGGGCCCATCTCTATACCTGAAGAATGCAAAGTTCCTATAATCACGGCTGCACAGGTAAAAAACACACTCTCCAAAGCCAAGAACACAGCATCCATGGGACCTGACAATATCCCAGGCTGCATTCTACATGAACTACAGAATGAACTGGCACCCTACCTAAGTACCATGTTCAATCATAGCCTCACCTCAGGCTTTTTACCCACTGAATGGCGCACCGCGACAGTTATCCCACTCCACAAATGGGGAGCCACGACAGACCCCGGGAACTACCGCCCCATTAGCCTGATGAGCCTGGTCTGCAAGGCCATGGAACGTATCATCATGGAACTCATAAACAAAGACATTGGTAATCTCCAAACTCTGGACCCTACACAGTTTGGATTTGTAAAAGGCAGATCATGTCTCCTAAACCTGATTGACTTATTTGATGCAGTCACCAAAGCCATAGATCAGGGTAAAATGGTTCACACAGCTTATCTAGATCTCGCCAAGGCTTTCAACACCATCCCCCACTCTGGAATTATAGATAAGCTCACTAAACTAGGTATAAATCCCTATGTTACAAGATGGGTTGCCAATTGGCTCATGGACAGAACCCACACTGTGAAAGTAGCGGATTACAAATCTGACATCAGACCAGTGACAAGTGGAGTACCACAGGGTTCACTCCTGGGTCTTCTCCTGTTTGGTATCTACTTCTCTGAAGTGCAGGCCAACACAGAAGGTCTTTGGCTAACAAAGTTTGCAGATGACTGCAAACTAGGATCCATAATCGAAACTCCTAACGATGTGGACAAACTACAAAAGGGTCTCAATGAGACAGATACCTGGTGTCAAAGCCATGGCCTGAAGCTCAATGCCAAAAAGTGTATTGTCATCCCCTTTGGTAAAAACTCTGTACCCATGAACTACCACATAGCTGGTAGTCTACTTAAAGCTGAGAATGTGATAAGAGACCTTGGGACACAGGTGGACAGTAGTCTCTCCTTTGATAACCACATTGCCACAGTGGTCAGGAAATCCTTCTACGTGGCTCATCTCATCACAAAAGGATTCTCATCCAGAAAAAAAGAGGTCATTGTTCCCCTCTACTTATCACTCATTGGACCCATTATAGAGTACAACGCCCCTTTTGGTATGTACCTCACAAGACATCTACAACAACTGGAAAGACCACAGAAATACCTCACAAAGAGGATTACTGGCCTCAAACATATGCCCTATGCAGACCGTCTCAAAAAACTACAGCTTTACTCCATCGCATATCGCCTACTCAGGGGCGATCTCTGCCTAACATACAAAGCTATGTCAAACCCAGAGCTGTTGGACATGCTCCACTTAAAGAAATCCCAATCCCTCCGAGCTACACGCTCTAGGGACCTTAACCTTGTCACCACAATAAACAGAACATGCTGGAGGGATAGATTCCTGTCCCAGAGACTTCTCATACTCTGGAACAGACTACCTATCTATGTCAAACAGAGCTCCTCATTAGCACTCTTCAAGAAAAATCTTGATGATTGGATGGGAAATGGGAAATTCACCCGGGGATCACTTCTGTGGCTCTGCTCGACAGGGGCACAGGAAAATAATTTTCTTGGGTGGCGAAAGCCAGGGTACATTTTTTGGCTAGGCTTGTATAGGGCCGATAGCCTAGTACCTAGCTATGAACCTATGAACCTATATCTATATATATATATATGTGTATATATATATATATATATATATATATATATATATATATATATATATATATATATATATATATATATATATATATATATATATATATATATATATATAGATACATATATCTATATATATGTATGTATGTGTGTATATATATATATATATATATATATATATATATATATATATATGTCTGTACATACACTTACATATACACCTAAATACCTATTTACATTTCCCATACTGTTGAATGTCTGCCACGCATCCCCGCTGGCTTTACCTCCCTATATCCGACGGACATTATTCTGGCCATCACATAAAATTAGCAGCCCTTGCATGGCTTGGACCCAGAAACAGACACACCTTAGTCACCGGTTTGACCACTACACCATCCATGGTACATTCCGCATGGTTGATAGCTAGGATATATGACTTCACTATAGGTATTCAATAGTACTGGCAACAAATGTGACAGTTGGTTGGTGTACATATGTGTAAGGACCTCTCAACCACTCAGGGACTAATTTCAACAGTAACAGGGACAAGGCAAGGACAAATCAGGGACAATCATGGACACTTTTAAAATATTAGTACTATTAACTTGAAATGTTGACAGAATCAGAGCATATGTATTAATACTTATTTTTTGAAGTAAAAGTCGTCTATTACTCTTAATTATTGTCATTATTCATTCAGTGTAATTCACCACCTTTCCTCCAAAGGTCACTGGTTTTAGGGGGATTAAGAGGCTGGCCAGTTATTGTGCGAATGCTCTGACCATTGGTAGGGTTGCCACCTTTTCATATGGCTAGGATGGGATATATTCGGGACACACCAGGTTTTTCAGGGCAACACATACCCACAGTCAGTACAATAGATAGTACTTTTGTTTTATGCCTAAATATAAGCTTTTTGTAGTAGCAGTTTAGCTGCTTCTTCTGTTTCATTTACTTGCTTATTCTGTTTCTTGTAACATGTAGATATTTTACATATGGAAATAACTATTGTATGTGACTATTGCATAAGATGTGGGACATAATTATGTTCTACGATTGCAGGATATTTTACATTTATAATGGTTTTGGTATGGACACAACTGCCCAGAGGGGGACTGTCCCTCACAATGTGGGACAGGTGGTAACCCTGACCATTGGGCTAGACCTAGCTATTGGTGGTGTGCTAACACAATGCATTTCACTTCTACTTAGTATAGCTATTGACACTACAATAGAATATGGGCACTGGGTTTTAAATGTCATTTGTTCGAGGGATGGGGACTCAATATTCAGCTATGTGCATTTGTGTTTGCTTCTTATTTTTGTGCTCGCAAAACTATCTTGCGTGCTTTGCATACGTTTCAGAATCACACAGACAGGGGTGATTACTATTAGAGGCAGGCTGTACTATTCAGCATTTTAGGTTGCATGTAAACAGCCGACATGTCCACGCCTCCGTGCGGTGCTTGGACACACCCCATGTACTCGCACACATTTCCTATGCACATGGATGTGGCAGCAATGCACCTTCATTAATATGCATATGGTGCTACTGCGCCATCTCTACACTGCACGGTCGGTGCAAGCCTAACGCCGTTCTTGCGCCGAGCTTCATGAATCCCGGGGAAGCTCTTTCATTTTTACAGTAAAAACTCCCACAGTTAAATTAATTTAAAAATGAGGAAGTTTTATACCAGTCAGATTACATGTGATAGAAATGCCCCCAATCCAGCCAATCAACAGTTAGAGATAAACTGAACCTAATTAAATATACCCCAACAATGAGATAAAGCTCTTAACCAATAAAACAGTTGTATAAGATCAAGCCTTGTAATATACTCTATCAGCGAATTGCCATACATAAAACAGGGAGCCATATCCAAAATGGTAGTCTGCTGGTTTAGCTGCTATAGCGGTACATTAAACAAAGAAAAATACTAAAATAAACAAGTATTTATAACAGTATAAAAATAAGATAAAGCCACATATAAACAAGTTAAAAATTCAACAGAAAATTGAATAAACATTGTAAATAAGACCATCATGACCTTCAAACATATTGTATAATAAAAATACTTAGTGACAATATATCCTTGACCGTACATGAAATTAAATAAGAGCACAGCAAATACAAGTTTTTAGAAACATATTTAAAAACTATATATATAAATAAATATATATAAACAGATTATACAATCACATTCATAATGACATTAATAATTTAACATATATAAAAGTAGGAATAAAATCAAAAGTTTATTATAATATGGCTTTTAGTTTTAAAAGAATTAATAGATATAAGGTCATTTACCCCTTTTTAAGTGCACCTCTTTACCCCTTTTTAAGCACAACCTAGATAACTGGATTGGAAACAGAAAATACATCTGTGGGATTCCACCCGTGTCCCTGCTGGACAGGGGCATCAGATGCTGATTTGTCTCAACATGGGCTAAACTCTTAGCTAGGCTTATAAGGGCCTCAGGTCAATAGCCTAGTAACCTCCTATTGATATTTAAGCTTGGCCAATTGCTTACATTTAGGCAAAGTTGCCAATACAATTCCCATTTCGCTAAATTCAACTGCCACAGCCCTTGTCTTTCAAAGGCAGCTGCTCAATAACAAAAAAATTAAAAGCATGTTCAGGTTCTTCATGGATACGATTTGCCAGTGCATTTGTAGGTTCTCCCTTCCTTGTATCATAACAATGTTCTTAAATATACTCACAGAGTTTCTTCTCCATCTTGCCGATGTAGAAAGATGGACATTTACTACACGTTGCACAATAAACCACACCATGTGAATTACAATTAAAGGACCCATTAATTATGATTCTATTATTGTTAATATTAAATTCTTGGTTAATTAAAATATATTTACAATAGTTACAATTACCACAGGCATTCATGCCATACTTATTCAGGAAAGCAGATTTTGTTTCAAAAATCATTTTAAGATTGAGCCATTTTTATATATTACGGTAGGTTTATCACCTAGAAGATGTCTCAAATTCCTATCATCAGATAAAATTGTCCAACTTTTAATCAATATTTGACTAATAAATTCACTATCTCTTGAATACATTGTAATAAAACTATCATTCTGAGTAAAAAGTACATTTTTAGTCAAGCTTACCAACTGATTCCCATCATTATGACAAATATGGGGTCAATTAAAGAGTTAGTTGCAGAATTCAAGTTTGATAAAATAAGCTTAAAGTAATTATTTTGTCTCTTATTTATAACTTCATATATCACATCATCAACAAACTCAGAGAGATGGCCTCTTTTCAAAAACATTTTTAAGTCTCAAATATTCATCCCAAAGGTCTTCCTCCAAAGATACCATCCTAGTAGCACACACAGATTGCCTTTAACAACAGCTTTCTTTTATGTAATTGGATGGGGACTAGAAAAGTGAATAAATCTGTTAGAATACATAGGTTTTCTGTAAATTTTTGAAATAAACATTTCATTTTGATCATCTTTTAATAGCAGTGCATCCAACTAGGAAATCAGTTCATGATTACAAGTATATGTGAATTTCAAAAATCCACTACTGTTATTAATGAATTCAATAAACTGGAGTATCTGCTCTTTTTTGCCATCCCATAAAAATATATTATCCAGGAACCATGTATAAAAAACAACACAACTGGAATAAATTCCAGACTTAAAAAGACACCTTTTCTCCCACTGGATCATCACAATTTTTAAGTGTTCGTTACTATAGACGTTAAATATTTGTAAACTGTGATTATAGATGATTTGGGAATGGAATGTTTTTTTTTTAATTTTGATTAGAAAAGGATATAGCCCGGGATCATATTAATCTTTATGAAAATCTGCTTGAAATTGTGTAAAAAACAACTTCCTGATTTTTGAAAATCAATATTAGTTGCAAAGTGGGGGATTGCAATGAGGTCTCCTTGTGGCAGGTTGTTTACAAGGTGGGGCACTAGTTAATGAGATAAGCTGAGGGTGCTGGTTGAGCCAGCTACACTTTTCAAATAAAGGCAGATGGAGGACGTACTTCCTTCAGCTTCTGAATAAATCATAGAATAAGTTAGAAAAACACTAAAGAAAATGAAGTCAGGAATGCAGCAGGGTCACATGAGTTCACAGCAGATATAAGCAAATTATAGGGGAGAAATGGCTCCTAAGGGTCTAAGGGTACTTATAATAGTGTGGAGAGAATGGCATATCCCACGTGATTGGGGAATAAAATTAAAGCATAATAGTGCCAGTGTAAAGAAGAAAAGGGATATTCACAACTGTGGGCAGTACAGAGGTATCAAGTAACTATCATACTGCAAGAAAGTTCTGGAGATGGTGATTGATAAATGAATATGCAGAGTAGGAGAAAGTAAGATGGAAGATGACCGGTTCAGATCAGGATTCAAGTGAAATTGACCAGTTTGCAGTGAGACAGATAGTTGAGAAGCTAGAGATGGGAAAACACTCCAACTGGGTATTCCTAGATTTGGAGAAAGCATATAACAATTTCCCAAGAAAGCTGTTTTGGGCAGTTCTGTGGTGGTTCGAAGTCTCAGAAACATTGGCAGAATTAGTGTAGGCTATGTACAAGGACCTAATGACTCAAGTATGAACAGTGTTCATACTCACAGAAGGGATCCCAGTGGGAGTCGGTGTGCATTAGGGTTAATTTCTGAGACCACTGCTGTTCATAATGGTGATGGATTACATTACCAAACAGTTTGGAAGGGACAGATCAACAAAGTTGCTGTTTGCAGAGCCCTTTTAAAAATAGTACTAACCATCTATCCTTAGCTACACAGACAACAGATAACCTCAAATCATTTTCAATTAAACCTACACAAACTATCACCATAAAAAAATTATTTTTCAGACAAGAGCCCTCATCCCTTGCTGTAGACCACCTTCCCTAATTCTATCCTAGTCAGCCAGTCCATTACTGAACAACACATCCCAAAACTCTGAAAAATATCTGATATAACACCTCTACACAAAAGCAGCAAATCCATTGAATTCAGTAACTATAGGCCAATAGCCAGTCTACATAAAGGTGGTTTATCCACTGAATTTAGTAACTGTAGGCCAATAGCCATTCACCACAAAGGTTCATCCACTAAATTTAGTAACTGTAAGCCAATGGCCGTTAGCTACAAATGCTCATCCATTGAATTCAGTAAATATAGCCAGTAGTCATTCACCACAAAGGTGGCACATCCTTTGAATTCTTTAACTGTAGGCCAATAGTCATTCTCCATAAATGCAGTGCATCCATTGAATTCAGTAACTGTAGGCCAATAGCCATTCACCACAAAGACAGCACATCCATTGAATTCAGTAACTGTAAGCCCATAGCCACTTGTCACAAAGGCAGCACATCCACTGAATTCAATAACTGTAAGCCAATAGCCATTCACTAGAAAGGCAGTGCATCCATTGAATTCAGTAACTGTTGGCTAATAGCCATTCACCAAAAGGCAAAGTATCCATCAAATTCAGTAACTGTAGGACAATAGCCATCTACCACAAAAGCAGCACACCCATTGAATTCAATAACTGTGGGCCAATAGACATTAGTCACAAAGGCATTGCATCCATTGAATTCACTAACTGTAGGCCAATAGCCTTTCACAACAAAGGTGGCGCATCTATTGAATACAGTAACTGAAGGCCAATAGCCATTCGCCACAAAGGTGGCACATCCATTGCATTCAACAACTGTAGGCCAATAGCCATTCACCACAAAGGCAGCACATTCTTTGAATTCAGCAACTATAGACCAATAGCCATTCACCACAAAGGTAGTACAGCCATTGAATTTAACAACTGTAGGCCAGTAGACATTCACCATAAAGGTGGCACATTCATTGAATCCAGCAACTGTAGGCCAATAGACATTTTACACAAAGGTGGCATATCCTTTGAATTCAGCAACTGTAGACCAGTATTAATTTGCCACAAATGTGACACATCTGTTGAATTCAGTAGCTGTAGGCCAACAACAATTCATCACAAAGGAGGAGCATCCATTGAATTCTGTAACTGTAGGTTAATAGCCATTCACCACAAAGGCTGCTCGTTTATTGAATTCAACAGCTGTAGGCCAATAGCCATTCACCACAAAGGCAGCACATTCTTTGAATTCAGCAACTTCGACCAAGTGAGCTTTCAGTGAAGTGCAATGCCTGGTTTCATTTTCGACTAAATGAAATTTGACCAAATGTATGGACTCCATATATATATATATATATATATATATATATATATATATATATATATATATATATATATATATATATATATATATATACTGATAGGTTAGTACTAGGCTAACTGCCCTTGAGGGCCATTTTAAGCCTAGCCAACTACCCCATGTGAGAATCAAACCCTGCACCTTGTGTATGCAAGGTAAACACCTTAACCATTATGCCATCTATATATATATAATATATATATATATATATATGTGTGTGTGTGTGTGTGTGTGTGTGCGCGTGTGTGTGTGTGTGTGTGTGTGTGTGTGTGTGTGTGTGTGTGTAAAAAGCCATACTGACTGGCAAAAAAAAACTACTATTGTAAACTACAGCAATCTCACCATAACAATCCAGAAAAATTCTGGCCTAGCGTTAATAGACTTCTTCACCCAGGGCACTCCAGTACACCACCCCCTCTAGGGGCTGATAACAATACCTCCCTTCAAACTGCCAATGCCTTCAATACCTTCTTCACTGACACCATAAAATCTCTAGCCTGTCAACTGTCCACAAACAACTCTAATCCCCAAACCTCTTTACCTAATACTTTCCCAACATTCCAAATACAACCCATCGCTATGTCATACACCCAAAAACTGATACATAAACTTAAGCCATGTACCCCCTCTGCTGACCAAATACCATCTGAATACCTGCAAAAAGCAGCTAAAGCAGTTGCTTAGCCTATATCCATCCTTATAAACAAAGCCATAAATGAAGTAACAATCCCAGATATCTGGAAAATCTCCCACATTATCCCTCTACATAAAGGCGGAAACTCCAATGAGTATTCCAACTACAGGCCTATATCTCTTATCACCCTTAGCTAAACTCATGGAAAAATGTATTCACCATCAACTAATTATCCACCTAAACCAACATAATATACTAGCTAACTGTCAGCATGGTTCCAGGCCATTTCATAGTACCACCACAGCCCTCCTATCTTTCACCGACTCCATCAATAAAAACCGTAATAACAACATCCTCTCATCAGCACTCTTTATTGATCTGTCAAAAGCCTTTGACATGGTCAGCCACCCCCTACTCCTAAAAACTCTTGAATCCCTTGCTCTTGACACCAAGGCTGTTCTCTGGTTTAAGTCCTACCTTGACAATAGGCAACAAGCAGTCCTTTGGGAGAATAAACTATCTTCCCACCTGCCAGTCTCCTTTAGAGTCCAACAGGGCTCCATTCTCTGTCCACTTCTATTCTCAGTATTCATCAACGACCTTTACTTAGCAATCCCTTAAGCTACCTGCATACAATATTCAGATGATTCCACGCTCATATGTTCTGCCATCTCCACATCTGAACTACAATCCCTAACCCAGACAGTATTTAACTCAGTCGAGGCATGGTTCCTAAAATGTTTCCTCATTTTGAATGCAAAAAAAAAAAACAAGCTGTTACTCTTCACACCTAACAGTAAGTCCCCCCCCCCATCAATTTCTCAATCAAATCAAATAATGGCACCATTATAACCCCAGACTCTACCACCAAACTATTAGGAGTCTTAATTGACAATAACCTTACATTTGTCAATCATATAAATAACACAATAAAAACCTTAAATAGAAAACTGGGCTCCCTATTTGGAATAAAACCCTTCTTAACACCAACAGCCAGAACTACAATTGCCCACTCCCATCTAATCTCTACTCTTCTTTATGCTTCCCCCATTTATACCAACCTAAATTAAAATAATGTCACTAAACTAGCTAACTGCTACAATAATATTAGCAGGTTTGCCACTGGGAACCCATTCAGAACTCACCACTGTCCAAACCTTCAGCAGCTAGATTGGCTTGAACTTTCCAAACTTACCATTGTCCATAGGATATTCTACCAACCTAACAACACACCGATACTTTCTAACCTTATTACTCCCTATACAAACCTCAATTCCTTATGCTCTTCCACTAAACTGCTGGCTAGCATTAGCAAGTCTAATAACTTGGCAGGCGACTCCTTGTTTTCTAATACCGCTGGAAAATATTGGAACCTGTTCCCATCAGATCTAACTGCACTTCCCTCCTTCCCGCTCTTTAAACAAAGGCTGAAGCAACATCTTAAAACACACTGGTTATGCCCTTGCTGTTACCCTGATTAATTGTCTTCTTTCTCTTTTGCCATTTTCTCTATACTGCCTCCCCTCACCTTTTAACACTACTTACCCCTGGGTAGTGGTAACTATCTTAAATTATTGTTCCAAATAGGAAATGAATTAAACTGTGAACATATTGTAAACAACCTTGCATATCTTAATGTAAGAGTATCTTATTTCTTTCAGGTTTTGTGTTTCATAATTAGCATACTTCTCTTTAGCTAAGGCTCTCTAATTATTTTGAACTAATTTTGTGTAAATAATTATTTTGAATATGGTGTTTGCTTAAATAGTATGACTTTGTAACTACTGCTCTCTCATTTTATTATTGTCTTACATTTTTTTTTCTCTTATAATGCTGAAATTGGAAATATATCCAATTGCACTAGCCCGGTTAACAAATATAAAATAAAAAAAAAAAAAATATATATATATATATATATATATATATATATATGTATATATATATATATATATATATATATATATATATATATATATATACATATATATGTGTATATATGTATATATATATATATATATATATATATATGTGTGTGTGTGTGTGTGTGCATATGTATGTGTATATATACATATATATATATATATATATATATATATATATATATATATATATATATGTATACATAGGTTCATAGGTAGGTACTAGACTATCTGCCGGAGGGCATTTATAAGCCTAGCCAGATTGTGTCAACTTTTGCCACCCCATTGATTAATTAACTGAGCCTCTGTCAAGAAGAGACAATGAAGTGATCCCAGGGGTATATGTTCTATTACCCATCCACTCGTCAAGGTTTCTCTTGAAGAGTGTTAGTGAGGGGGTCTGCCTAATGTAGTTAGGAATTTTGTTCCAAAGCATGGAGAGTCTCTGTGACAGGAATCTATCCCTCCAGCATGTTCTATTCATTGTTGTGGTGAGGTTTAGCTCTCTAGAGCGAGTGGCTCGCAGTGACTTGGATTTCTTTAGGTGGAGCATCTCCAACAATTCTGAGTTGGACATGCCTTTGTAAGTCAGGCAGCGATCACCTCTGACTGAGCGATATGCCACTGAGTACAGCCGGAGTTTTTCCAGTCGGGCTGCATAGGACATATGTTTGAGGCCAGTAATCCTCTTGGTGAGGTACTTTTGTGGTCTTTCCAGCTGTTGGAAGGGTCTTGTGAGGTACATCCCAAATGGGGCATTCTACTCTATGATGGGTCCGATGAGTGACGAGTAGAGGGGCACTATAACCTCTTTATTTCTAGATGCAAACCCTTTAGTAATTAGAAGGGCTACATCGAAGGATGTCCTAACTACTTTGGCAATATGATTGTCAAAGGAGAGATTACTATCTACCTGGGTCCCCATATCTCTTATTACCTCTTCTGTATTAAGGGGGCTGCCACCTATGTGGTAATTTATGGGTCTTTTGTTTTTCCAAAACGGGATGACTATGCATTTTTTGGCATTTAGCTTGAGACCATGACTTTGACACCAGGTGTCCGTCTCAGTAAGGCCCTTTTGGAGAATGTCCATGTCAGCTGGAGAGTCAATTATGGCTCCCAGTTTGCAGTCATCGGCAAACTTGGTTAGCCATAGTCCTCCTATGTTTGCCTGTACTTCTGAGAAGTATATGCTGAACAGTAGGGGTCCCAGGACTGAGCCTTGTGAGGCACCACTTGTGACTGGTTTAGAGTCAGACCTGGAGCCCACAATTCTTACCATGTGAGTTCTGTCCATCTCGTGACGTAGGGGTTTATGTTCAGGCTGGTGAGTTTTTCTATAATTCCCGAGTGGGAATGGTGTCAAAAGCCTTGGTGAGGTCAAGGTAGGCTATTAGAACCACCTTCCCCTCATCTATGGCCTTGGTGACTGTCTCAAAGAAGTCAACCAGGTTTAGTAGGCATGATCTGCCCTTAAAGCCAAACTGGGTCAGGTCAAGTGTTTGGAGGTTCCCAATGTGTTTGTTAATGATTTCCATGATGATGCGCTCCATAGTCTTGCAGACCAGGCTAGTCAGGCTTATTAACATATGATTAACAAAGATGGAAAAGAAGTCTTGGAATGACTAGAAGCATATTATAAAACAAGACAGATCCAAATCAGTACAGGGATGCAAAATGGCATTTCTGCAAGTCAGCAACCTGCAAAACTACACAACTGGGGAGAAAAAACATACTAGTGATGGGAAAAAGGGACTTGGGGTTTTTATGATGGCTGATGTAAAGACAAGCATGCAATAATACAAAGCAGTAAAAGGGCAGTTAGTGTAGTGATACACCTGGGACATGGCGTCAGCAGTAGTAAATAATCTGTTATCCATCTGTATAAACAGCTGGTTAAGCTCCAGAAGGAAGATTGTGTGCTGCTCTAAAAAGCTTACTTTCACTTTAAAACAGAAAAGGTAAAGGTGCTCTGAAATAAATCTCCCTTATGTGTCAAGAATAACCTTCTACAACAGATTAGGCAAATGGATATCAGACTGTGACTACACACAGAGAGCTGTGGGGATCAAGCTTCTTAGTAGGGGTAATTAAGAAATTCATATCATTTTGAACAGACATAACTAAACTTCTAAGAAGTCTTCAAGCCACAAGTATGTTATAGATCAATGAGCCTACAGACTCATGGTACAGACAAGGGCAACAAGAGTTGTGTCTTTTTTTAAATTGTTTTTGGTCCCCTCAGACCTCATTTCTACTGGCCTGACACCCAATGCCCAATGTCCATGCAAGCCTCCCAAACATCCTCCTACCCTTCCTGGACTTACTTCGGTGTTGCTGGGACTGGCCATGGACCTTAAGAGTATATTGGGGCTTGGCCATCTGTGTTTCTGTCATCTGTGGGATATATTTTTTTTTTTGTATGTCCTACCCACTTTCCCCACCCCCACACTTGTTGATTATGCCTCCCCTTAGGCATCATCATCAGTGAGTGTCCCCCCCAGGACAGGCATGTCCATCTCTCTCTGCTTCCCCGCATCAGTCGCCCAAGCCACTAACTGAACCAGAGTTGGCTGGGCCGTAGTCAGGACATTTTCTCTGTCTACCACCAGAGAGGTTAAAGTGGTGGACAGTCTTCACCATAAACCACATAAAGAAAGAACAGGATGGTTTAACGTGTACACGGTTGAAGAAATGAGGCAGAAAGGAAATTAAATAGGAATATTTCAATACCACAACTGAACCTGCAGAGTGCATACAATATCAAGAGTCCAAGATTTGAAGATAAAAATTATTTTTTTCTCAGGCTAATAATAGAGTATAACGTCCTCTTTGGTATGTACTTGTAAAAGCATGTGACCCAGTTTGAGGGACTGCAACATTTCCTCACCAAGATAATCATTGGTATGGCTTTCCTGACCTACCAGACTACCTTAAATTGTTCTCTCGCTTATTTCTGTTTCCTACAGACTACTGAGAGATTACTTCTGCCTAGCCTACAGAGCCTTGAAGGATACAGTCCTATGTGACCTTCTGTACATTTGCAAAACTAATAAAACCTGAAACACATGCTTAAGCGATCTTAACTCACAGTAAAACAAAAATAGGACCTGCTGGTGAGATAGATGTATACCTCTGACAATCCCTCATTTATGGACTATAGTTCCTTTGGCTATAATGCAAAGGGGCTCTCTGGCCCTCTTTAAGCATACCCTAGACAAATGGATGGGCAATTGCAAATACAACCCAAGTGTGCCTCTCAAATCCTCATTGAAATGGGTCAAAACTAGGTATAAATTAGTCATGTCAGTAGTTACCTACGTACCTCTCAACTGTCCAGATGTTTGCAGAGTGTCCAAATTTTTGCTTCATATTTGAGCCTGTTCCAAAAGAATTATAGATTTCTATGAAGTCATCGAGGATTGAAGTCACTAAATAAAGACATACGTTTGAGTTTTAGGCTTCATATTTTTCAGAAAATGTATGCTAATTCAATACCTGTTACTCTAGCAGCTTTACAAGTTTGTAAAAGCAATATTTAAAAATTGTCTCTGATTTTGGGCCCTTAAATCCCAGTTTTTTTATTTTTATTTATTTGTCTATTTTCAGTGGAGGCCCAGGGAGAAAAGCTCCATTTGCTTACATTGCATTGTACTAAGTTCCAATTAAACAGAGCACTTATATTTCTACAGAGCACTTACATTTCTATTTACATTTATACACAAACAGTAGTTATATTTGTATATTCTAAGATTTTACAGAAGTGAACATTACTAAAGAGAAAGCCCATGTGCAACTTAGTGGACTGTACAGGCAGCAGTTATGTATAAAAAGTGTTTTGTCATTTCAGTAAGAGGTTGAGAGTATTCTGTTTAAGGAGAGTATCTGGGAGTATCATACGGTGAACACAAAGTCTTAACCTGGTAATGAACATGTGCAGGACCAGTACTAGTTAAGATGTTGTTTAAGCAGTGGTTTAAAACTACTGAGTTTGTCAGACAGTTTTATTTGTGTGATGATACTATTCCAGTTACTAATGTATTAGGAATAGATCGAGTCTCCTGCAAAATTATTTGACTTATTTGTAAGTAGTAAGAACTTGTTGCTAGAATGGAGGTCCCTTGCTGGACAGTAGGGCAGTAATAAGTTTTGTAGTGCAGGGCATTTTTCTGGATGACTATTGACTTTGTGTGCCATAGTTAATTGTGAATGTGTTAGGTAGTTGTGTAGCTGAAGTCAGTTTAATTGCTTTAAGCTAAGACAGTGGTGGGAACTATGAGGGAAATTGGTGGCAAATGTAGCTATTTTGTTGTAACAGGAGGCAAACTTCTTTCTTGAGTATTATTTAAGTTTATTAGGATAGGAACAGCATATAAGACAGTTGGCAGTAAGAATGTGGTGCTTAGAGTTTTTATTGCAGTGTCTCTAAGGAATCCATTGATGCTATAAAGGGAGCCTAGTTTCTGGTGTTTAGATTTAATGATGTGTAGTATATGCTGGTCATAACCCAGCCACTGGGGATGCACAAGCTAGTGCATTTCTTTGTGCCGGTCCCAAGCCCGGATAAATGGGGAGGGTTGCGTCAGGAAGGGCATCCGGCATAAAACCTCTGCCAAAAATTACTGATGCAGAGAACTTTTCATAATTACATACCGGATCGGTCGAGGCCCGGGTTAACAACGACTGCCACCAGTACTGTTAGCCAACAGGGTGCTGGCGGAAATTGGGCTACTGTTGGCTGAAGAAGAAGAAGAGGGGGAAGGCATGCCCCAAGGCAGGAAGAGAGGTGGAAGGTTAGGAGTGTAGTACTGAGGGTAGGAACTTTGAATGTTGGCAGTATGCCTGGTATAGGGCGAGAGCTAGCTGATATGATGGAGAGAAGGAAGGTTGATATATTGTGCGTGCAAGAGACCAGATGGAAGGGAAGTAAGGCTAAGTGTATAGGAGGTGGGTTCAAATTGTTCTATCATGGTGTGGATGGCAGAAGAAATGGGGTAGGGGTTATCCTAATGGAACAGTATGCCAAGAGTGTTTTGGAGGTGAAGAGAGTGTCTGATAGAGTGATGTTTATGAAGCTTGAAATTGATGGTGTAATGATGAATGTTGTTAGTGCATATGCTCCACAAGCTGGGTGTGCGATGGATGAGAAAGAAAAATTTTGGAGTGAGTTGGATGAAGTGGTGGCGAGTGTACCCAAGGGTGAGAGATTAGTGATTGGAGCGGACTTCAATGGGCATGTTGGTGAAGTGAACAGAGGGGATGAGGAAGTGATGGGTAGGTATGGTGTTAAGGAGAGGAATGCAGAAGGTCAGATGATTGTGGATTTTGTGAAAGGGATGGACATGGCTGTGGTGAATACGTATTTTAAGAAGAGGGAGGAGCATAGGGTGATGTACAAGAGTTCAGGAAGATGAACACAGGTGGATTATATCCTATGTAGGACGGCCAGTCTGAAGGAGATTGGAGACTGTAAAGTGGTGACTGGGGAAAGTGTAGTTAAGCAGCATAGAATGGTGGTCTGCAGGATGATGTTGGTGATCAAGAAGCAGAGGAGGAGTGTGAAAGCAGTGCCAAGGATCAAATGGTGGAAGTTAAAAAAGGGTGATTGTGAGGTGGAGCTCAGGGAAGAGTTAAGACAGGCACTGGGAAGCAATGAAGAGTTACCGAATAGCTGGGTAACTACAGCAGAGCTAGTAAGGGAGACTGCTAGGAAGGTGCTTGGTGTGACATCTGGACAGAGGAAGGAGGACAAGGAGACATGGTGGTGGAATGAGGAAGTACAGGAGAGTATACAGAGGAAGAGGCTGGTGAAGAAGAAGTGGGATTGTCAAAGAGATGAAGAAAGTAGACATGAGTATAAGGAGATGAGGCGCATGGCAAAAAGAGAGGTGGCGAAGGCTAAGGATAAGGCATATAGAGAGTTGTATGAGAGATCGGACACTAAAGAGGGAGAAAAGGACCTGTACCAATTAGCTAGACAGAGGGACAGAGCTGGGAAAGATGACTAATTGCATGCTACGTATATTGTTATTAATGTGAAAATTAGTGGGGACACCATTTTCCCCAAAAAGGATAATGATGAATTTCTTGGCATTCAGTTTGAGGCCATGCTTCTGGCACCAGTCATTAGTCTGGGTAAGGCCCTCTTGGAGGATGTTCGCATCACTAGGGTAATTTAAGACAGCATCCAACCTGCAGTTATCTGCAAACTTGGTCAACCACAGACCATTGGTTTCCAGCTGCACCTCAGAAAAGTATATCCCAAGCAGTAGAGGCCCCAAGACTGATCCTTGGTTTACACTGCTCATTATGGGTCTACTACTAGAGGTGGCTTCCCCTATTTTGACTGAGTGGGTTCTGTTAGTAGGCCAGTTAGCTACCCATCTGGTAGCATACAGGTTGATGCCTAGCTGGGAGAGTTTATCTAGTATGTCCGACGAGAGAATAGTGTTGAAGGCTTGGGTTAGGACAAGGTAGGTGATGTGCACTGTCTTCCCCTCGCCCATGGCTTTGGTGACTGTTTTGAAAAATTCAGCCAAGTTTAACAGGCATGATCTCCCTTTGACAAAACCAAACTGTGTGGGTTCAAGAATTTGGAGGTTGCCAATGTCCTTGTTTATAAGGTCCATGATAATGCATTCCATAGCCTTGCTGATTAGGCTGATGGGCCTATAATTGCCTGGGTCTCTGTGGGCACTCCACCTTTGTGTAGAGGGATAACAGTGGCTGTCCTCCATTCAGCTGGGACAAAGTCGCTGCTTAGGCTTTGGTTGAATAGGGTGCCTAATGGTGATGAGACCTTTTGACTGATTTCATGTAGGACGCAGCCAGGGATGTTGTTGGGTCCCATGGAGGCTGTATTTTTTGCCTTTGAGAGGGCATTAAAGACCTGCTCACTGGTGATGAGGGGAGGGAGCAGGTTCTGGGGGTGTCCTGGTTTATTAATGGAGGAACAGGGGGGTGGAAGTTATCACTGAACCTGTCTACCAGCAAGTTGATTATATCTATGGCATTTGTGTATGTGGTGTTCTTGAGATTGTAGATGTATGTGAAGAAGGCCTTGTGATTGTCCTTAATGGATATGGCCAACTTGGACTCGGAGTTAGCCCTAGAGGATTTTACGAGTGACCTTATTTGCTTGTTCAGACAAAGTAGAGAATGCTTCCAACTTGGCACCTGCTCCTTCTTGGTCCTGGACAGCAATTTTTTTTCTTTTTATTATTGAGCTTGTTTATTGCTGCTGTCCACCAGACAGGTTTACACTTCCTTGAGGAAGATGATTTGGTTCTGTCAGGTATTGCTGAGTCCATGCAGCAAGGTAGGTGCTCATATAGTTTTTTGGTCTAGGCTTGTACATTAGTGCTAGTTCCAGCTGAAGGAATGGTGGCTGTGAAATGGCTTATACCTGCTCTCAGGAGGTTGTAGTCAGCTTTGGAAAAGTTTTTTTGTTTTACCCTGGCAAGGGTCAGGGGAGATGGTGACTTCAAAAGTGATCAATTTATGGTCAGATCTTACCAAGGATGATGACACTGTAGGGGTGATACAGTGGGTACTCATGTTGGTTAGTACCAGGTCCAAAATATTTTCACTTCTTGTGGAGGTGCCAACCAGCTGATCCAGTGCATTGACATTGACAAAATTGAGGAATCTCTGGGTGTTCATATTTGTGCTAGAATAGTTCTTCCATTCTATGGTTGGGTAGTTAAAGTCACCCAGGATCAGGCAGAGGGTTGAATCTTGATGGATTCAAGTAAGTCCAGATAGGTGGAGTGGGCTACTGAGTCATGGTTGGTGGTCTGTAGCAAGCTATGATTTGAATAGGTGTTTTGTCAACAGTTAACTGCACCTGGATTGTCCCCTATAATTCATACTGTTTGACCAGCCTGGAGGTGTGTATATCTGATAAATATTGAAACTCCACCTCCTTTGGTTTTATAGCCCTCCATTTGGGGTCTGAAAGTATGGTAGGATGAGTAACCTGGTAAGGCTTTGGTGCTCTCCGCAGCTTTGAACCAGGTTTCAGTGACTGCACAAATGTCAGCATCTTCCAGGGTGAGGAATGCTTGCAATGAATGCAGTTTCATGTTAAGACTGTTAGCATTTAGCAGCATGACCTTTACATTTTATTTAGGAAACATTTTTCACATTGGTAATTTTGTCCTCAAGACTTTGCCTAAAAAAGGCTCTATAGGGGAGGAAAAAGCCTTTACCAGGAGCCTGAAGACCAGGGGAGACAGATAAAGGCCATCTTTGGCAAAGCATCGTGGTCTGGCAGTCATGTTCTCCCAGGCTGTCAGGTACTGGCTCCCCTTGGAATGACACCAGAAACTAAGCAATTGTTAAACTCAATCATTTTCTGTTTGTTTTGAGGCATCATTCTGGGTGACAGTAGGATGCTGTTTAAGCCTAGGAACATACCTGCCTGGGACACATATTTAGTGAGTTCAATCATGTCTTTCTTCATATAGTCCACAGAGGTACATCTCAAGGTATTCACACCAACATGCACTATGATAGAGTCATAACTGTACCTGTTGTTGAGAGACTTGACTGCATGCTTGATATGGTGGATTTTAGCACCTGACAAGCAACCTACCGTGACTTTCCCCTTGTCTAGCCTGGTGAGGTCCACATCTGTGTGCCTCATGATAGAGCCTCCTATGACTAGTATGTTGGGCTTGTAGTTGGGCCTTAGAGGCTGTGAGACACTGGCACATGTACTACGTGTAGTGTTTGATGCTGTGGGTTGTGGTGCATGTGTGTGTTTTTGCTTCAGAGGTCTCTTTTGTTTAGGTATATTTTTGTTGAGAACCTCTGCATATGTGGGAGTGTGTGGTACAGGAGTGGGTGGTGTCACAGCTGTGGAGTTTGAGCAGACAACCTTCCCAGTGCCAGATGTACTTGCTTGTGATTGAGAAAGCAAGGATTCTAAGTCATTAATGTAATTGCATCTCTCACATATTGTATTCTTAGGTGGTAGTAGTAGAGAATTGCCCGTGCAGATGAGGCAGTTGCTACACTGTCCCAGAATGCCCATATCAACTAGACTAGCAGGAGAAACCATAGGAAATTGGGTATCCATGGTTGTCAGAATCTGTGGAAGAGAGCCCAGGGATAGCAGGACGGGTACTACCTGAGGAAAGCACCTATAGGTGTGAGTTGGGCTGGATAAAATCAATACAGTAGCAGCAAGGGAGAGCCTCACTTACACAGGAGTGTTAGTAAGGGAAAAATGTAGCTGAGATACTTCACAAAGGGGTAAAACAGCTCAGCAGTGATTGTGATGTGCAAACATGTGCAAACCCATGCAAGCATGAGGTTTAAGTACCACAAAAACGAAAGTAAAATAGAACACTGCAATTGACCAATCAACCCTTGTCCCTGACCTCTTAACTAAACACCCTATGGCAGACCAGTTCCAACCAGTTTGCTTATTCCCACTAAATACAGGTAGGCCGCAACCAACAGAAGATGGCGTGCTTTTGTTAGTGCACTGTAAAACTTGGTGAATAGAATATGGTTCTAGTATGTTTTGGAGAACTGGTGTTTTTTTCTGGATGGTTAATTAGTTTATAAGCCATTGTTGATTATAGGATAAGGGGTGTGGAAATTTTAACTTGGAGAGTTGTTTTAGTGCTTGACAGTGATGTGATCTGTGAGTAAAGTCTGTAACAAATTTTATATTATAGCATGCTTCTAATTTTCCTAAGTCTGTTTGCTTGAGGTTAGTGAATATGGGTTTGGCACAGAGGGATGCTGAGAGGATATGTATTCTTGCAATGGCTATCTTAGTATGATTGGTTATGGATTGTTTATTTCTATACAGGCTTCCTAGATTCTTGTGTACCGTCTTAATTGTTTTTGATATATGGAGATCAAATTGCATGTTATTATCAATAACAATGCCTAGGAGCTTTGTCTGGATTAGCAGTGTAGTAAGTGTATTACCAGAGCTAGTAATGGAGAAGCTGGGCGGTGGGGGGGAGTATGGATCTAGAGGGGTGGAAGATCATAAGCTTGGTTTTATTAGCACTGA
The DNA here is from genome assembly GCF_019279795.1 of Protopterus annectens. Classification (NCBI taxonomy): domain Eukaryota; kingdom Metazoa; phylum Chordata; order Ceratodontiformes; family Protopteridae; genus Protopterus; species Protopterus annectens. The sequence continues at coordinate 1,857,472,436 of NC_056732.1, forward strand.
GTATGAGTAAGGAGTCTGATAGCCATGTTTCAATTGCAGAGAAGGTCTTTTGTGTTAAGTCTTGCAGTTATACAGAATGGGCAGCACATATACGTGTAGAATCATCTGCATATTGGATTAGTGATGTACCCGTGTTATGATTATTTGTGAAAATATTAAAAAGAAGGAGACCATGAATGTACCCTTGTCAGACCCCTAATGTGACAGGAAATAGGGGGAACAGATCCTGCAACCATTTTACTGCTTGCTGGTGACATAGCTTTGGAACCAAGTAACAGCAGAGGAACTAAGATTTAGGTTGATAAGTATAGAAAGAAGCTTCCACAAACTAGGTAAACCTCAAGACAGAACAGCAAAAAAGCAAGCGAAATGACGATATGAGAGCCGGCTACTTTTAAAATGACAAAACGAGTTTAATAAAAGTTAGCGCTTCCAGCGAAGTTAGTACTCCACCTTCTTCAGACAAACAAGAGAAATTCATCACAAAAATATTTATAAATAGTTACTAACAATCAAATAACCAATCCAGTAAAAGTGCATTTAAGCTACCTTTTTCCATGACAACCTTAAAGAAATATATGAATTAAATATCAATATAAAAAACTACCAGTCCGAATGGGACCTATGACAATACATTCCTGCTAGAACAACTAATATACACGCAAACCAGTAAAAGTGATTAATATACATCACTATCCAATTATTTAAATTGATCAGGTATATCTACAAAAAAATGGTATAGAATGTTATAAATTTATGGTCAAAATAAAATGAATAAAAATTCATTAAGTGATACATCATAAATAATGACTTCTCAAATAACATACTGGGCTTTGCCATATCAGATGTGTTACGATAATGAAAATTGTTACAAAAGTGTAACCCATTAACTTGGATATGTATCAAATCCGGTAAATAATTGATAATTATTAGTGCAGAGGCACCTCAAAATACATAAAATTGTTGAAACAAAAATTATTATTGATGAACAAGGGCAGACATGAATCTAATAAATGCTTGTCATCTTTGCAAAGAGATCCACCTCAACACACATTTAATAGATAAACTGTCATTAATACCCGGGAAGATGTGTGCCCTAGTTCTTATCTGCCACATCAGTTCATCTATCTCCAATTGTACCTGCCAAGCCCCACCCCGGATATCGACTTCCCTGTGTTGTAGAATCACAAATTTGAACTCATGTCCATCATGTTCAATACAATGCTTAGCCAGGGCATTGTTAATATCTTTTTTGATGATGGCATATTGATGCTCATAAATTCTTTGTTTTAATCTACACTCAGTTTTTCCAATATAGAAGGCGTTACAGAAATTACATAATGCTGCATATGTGACGCTCTTAGTCTCACAATTGTAATGACTAGTGACTTTATATATTTTACTATTGATAGAAAATTGGTTACCCACCTTAATATGTTTACATTGAGCGCAAAAGCCACATTTGAACATACCTGGGACTCTATTGGTACTGGACTTCTTTTTCTTTTCTAACATCCATTTATTTATTGATAGCGCATTAAAACCACTTATAGAAAGTGAGCAGCAGATATGTAAGGACTCGTGGAGCTTTTTGGGTAACTTAAATAAATTGGAATATTCAGCTGAAGTACTTTTCTTGACAATAGATGTCAAAGATTTGTACACAGTAATACCCCAAGAAACAGGAATGAATTGGGTTCGAGAATTCATGTATTCAAAAAAGGCTAGTGATAGTATCATTTATTTAGTGGAGGCATTATTGGAAATCGTGTTGATCAACAACTTCATGGTGTTCGAGGGACAATTTTACCTACAAAAATCAGGGGTCGCAATGGGCTCTCCTTGTGGGGGTTCCTTTGCCAATGCCATCATGGCATATTGGGAAACCAACAAGTTGTTTACGGAAGAGTTATTTCAAAAACATGTAACCTGGTACACAAGGTACCAGGACGACATTTTCTGTATTTGGAACGGTGATAAGTCGCTTATTCCTGCATTTATCACTAAGATCACACAGTTCACTGAATTTCTGGAATTCACTTATAATGTAGGGGAATCTGAAATAAACTATCTTGACATCCTTTTGATTAACGATAGGACGAATGGCAGATTCAAGAGTCTAATATATAGGAAACCCACGTATTCTAATACCTTTTTACATTTCACAAGTAACCATCCGTATCATCAGAAAAAAGCAGTGGTTAAAGGACAAATCGTGAGGGCAGCCAGAATGATCACAGATGCATGTGATTATGATTCAGAATGTGATCGGTTAAAAAGGATGTTCATTTATAGAGGATACCCAAATAGTTTAATTATCAGTATCATCAAAGAGGTTACTTCTAAACGTATTGGGGGTCATTTTACCCCTTTATTGGGTAACTATACGTATCGGGTTAATGAAGTTCCAGAGGATCGTGGACTGGGAGGACGCGATTCAAGTTCAACCAGTAATGTCGGGAATGGAGCGTATTATACTAGTTTTTTATGTACATACTCCTTTGATTACCAATCAATCAAGGAGGTTCTGAAAAAGAACTGGGATACTATCAGAAATGATGATACTTTGTCCAAAATATTGGGAAGGGATCCAAAAATTACTTACAGGAGAGGTCAAAATTTAAAATGGATGTTAGAAAAGAAAAATAAGTCCAGTACCAACAGAGTCCCAGGTATGTTCAAATGTGGCTTTTGCGCTCAATGTAAACATATTAAGGAGGGTAACCAATTTTCTATCAATAGTAAAATATATAAAGTCACTAGTCATTACAATTGTGAGACTAAGAGTGTCACATATGCAGCATTATGTAATTTCTGTAACGCCTTCTATATTGGAAAAACTGAGCATAGATTAAAACAAAGAATTTATGAGCATCAATATGCCATCATCAAAAAAGATATTAACAATGCCCTGGCTAAGCATTGTATTGAACATGATGGACATGAGTTCAAATTTGTGATTCTACAACACAGGGAAGTCGATATCCGGGGTGGGGCTTGGCAGGTACAATTGGAGATAGATGAACTGATGTGGCAGATAAGAACTAGGGCACACATCTTCCCGGGTATTAACGACAGTTTATCTATTAAATGTATGTTGAGGTGGATCTCTTTGCAAAGATGACAAGCATTTATTAGATTCATGTCTGCCCTTGTTCATCAATAATAATTTTTGTTTCAACAATTTTATGTATTTTGAGGTGCCTCTGCACTAATAATTATCAATTATTTACCGGATTTGATACATATCCAAGTTAATGGGTTACACTTTTGTAACAATTTTCATTATCGTAACACATCTGATATGGCAAAGCCCAGTATGTTATTTGAGAAGTCATTATTTATGATGTATCACTTAATGAATTTTTATTCATTTTATTTTGACCATAAATTTATAACATTCTATATCATTTTTTTGTAGATATACCTGATCAATTTAAATAATTGGATAGTGATGTATATTAATCACTTTTACTGGTTTGCATGTATATTAGTTGTTCTAGCAGGAATGTATTGTCATAGGTCCCATTCGGACTGGTAGTTTTTTATATTGATATTTAATTCATATATTTCTTTAAGGTTGTCATGGAAAAAGGTAGCTTAAATGCACTTTTACTGGATTGGTTATTTGATTGTTATTAACTATTTATAAATGTTTTTGTGATGAATTTCTCTTGTTTGTCTGAAGAAAGTATAGAAAGAAGCTTGTGGTAGGAGACTGTGTCAAAGGCTTTGGACATATCAAGAAAGACAGATGAGGCTAGTTTAACTTTATTCCTATATGGATTGGTGGTATTGGTGTAACTTAAGAGGGCAGTTGTTGTCCTATGGTTAGGTCTAAATCCACGCTGAGAACTGGCTAAAAGGCAATCAGTTGAGAGGTAGTGCAGTAGTTGAGAATGGAGGCATTTTTCAAGAATTTTGAAGAGATAATAGAATGGCAATAGGTCTATAATTTGACAGTTCAGTAGAGTTACCACCTTTGTGTAGGGGATTATGTGAGAGATTTTCCAGATGTCTGGGACTTGGTGTTTAACTATGGAGCGATTAATGAAAATTGAAACAGGATAAGAAATAGCATCAGCTGCCACTTTTAGATATTCTGCCTGTAAGTTGTCAGTTGCTATTGTTGTTAGTTTTAGTTTTTTTAAGTAATTTTGTTATGATATTTGTAGGGATGGGGTAGAAGGAGAAGGTGTTGTTGTCTTTGTTTTCTGTTGAAGGTACAGTTGTTGGAGGGAGCAGTTTTTTTTTGGTTAGTGATAGGATGCTTTCAGTGAAGTATTTGTTAAATTTCTCTGTAGTGGTACCTAAATCATTTGGTGTTGAGGGGGTGGGGATGATGCTTGACCTGGATGTAGGATTGTTTTGATTGCGGACCAGAATTTTTGTAGGTTTTCTTGATGTTTCAGTTGTATATTGGTATAATAATTGTTTTTATCTTGTTTTATTTGATTTTTGGCTTTGTTTCTAAGTTCTTGATATGTTAGATGATTTAATTGGGATTTATTTGCATACCATAGTTCCCAGGCCTTGTCTCTTAGCTTATTGTTTCTTAACTTAGCCATGGGGTATAGAATGCCTTTGCTTGAATTGTCCTTGTAGGTGCTAATGTAGTGTAATGTTACGGAGTCATACCATACATAATATGTGACCATCTAGAACCTCAAGCTTTTGATTGGAAACATTAACAACCTTGATATTGAAGCTTCCTGGTCACCTACATTACTTGATTACACTAAAGTGTTGTCACTATCCTTAATACCAAATGAATTATATATGGTGCTGACATGTTTTGTAAAAAGACATAAAAAAGAAAAGTTAAAAAAACGGTAAAGATGGAAAAGAAACTGAGATTTTTAAGTTTTAAAAAAAGGGACCTGCTTTGCATTTGTATCTATTAAAGGAGAGCATTGCTGGGTATGATAGTGTTTTCAAGATATCTGCATATTATGTTGTAGAACATAGAACATATAGTAAGTGTATAAATTGCTTCAGTTACTCTCCAATACCCACTTACAACAGTTGTGAAGTGTGGTGGGTGTAGAAACCCATCCTGGCACTCAGCAGGCACAAGGCAGGTAGACAGACACATTCACTCACTCTAACATAGATTCCAGTAATTTGGCTCCATGACAAATGCCCAACATTTATCCTATTGTTGGCAGCTAACCTAGAGGAGGGGGAGCACAGGGGCAAATTGTTTATCACTGACAACAGAAAGTGCAAAAATTGCTGTCTGCTGTTATCTGTATGTACGCCTGCATTCTTGTTTATCTCCATGCTTGTGCTGAGATGCGTTATTTGTGAGCATGCACCCATTACTGTTTGGTCCATGTGGTGCTTAATGAGCTGTAACCTCCAAAATCTGCTGCAAACCACCCATTGCCTGTTGGGTACTGTTGCATATCAGTACCAATATTCTGTCTGCCACTAGCATGCCCCTTATGTGGCTACAGTCCTACCATCTTGTTGAGGTCTGGATAGTATCCAACCATAGCAGATTCTATTGGTGGAACAGTATTGGTACTGATACTGGGGATTCCACGATGACTACATTGTCATCCCTCTCCTAATTCATCCTGTGCTCTGTTCTGGGATATGAATTTGCTGACCTGGTGCTCACCAGGTTGCCGTGGATATGTACAGTTTGGAGAAAGCAGTTCACGTTTAGCGTGTTTTTGAGGTGTCACGTTTAGCATGTCTTTGAGGTGTCACATTTAGCGTGTCTTTGAGGTGTCACATTTAGCGTGTCTTTGAGGTGTAGGAGGAGATCACCCAGCAGAACCCATTAACCCACGTGGACATTGGGAGAAAGTTCAGACGTCACACAGAAGGAGAAAGTTCAGACGTCACACAGATGGCATCTCAGCTAAGAATGAAGTGGGAGAACTAAGCCTTTTGAGGCACTAGTGCTGACTTGTCAACAACTGCACTACCCACAAGTATATTATGTTGCTCAGGATCAGTACTTTGTACTGCAGAGCTTAGCAAAGAACAAGTGATTCATAGATACATATAGGTTCGTAGGTTAGTAATAGTTAACAACCCTTATGGACCATTCTAAGTCTAGCCATTTATCCCATTTAAGAATCAAACACTCCAATTTGTTTTTGTAAGGCAAACACCTTTACCATTATGTATGCCAACCTCTAAACACTTGGGTAACTAAGTACAGTCTTAGTGAGTGTCTATAAAGGGACAGTGGGCAGTAGATTACAGAATCCGGACACTGAGTTTGTTCGCTTAGTAATAAGTCTCAGGTTTATACCTTGTTCCATTGTTTTAATGTCAAACTCAGAAGGGCAGTGACAGCCATTCCAAAGTACAAGAATGAAGATGCTGTTTCACAAACTACCAAAGGAGAGCACCCATTAGTAGACTTCACTGATCAGGCCTTGCTGCCTTACTTAGTAGTCAACACAGTTTTAGGGCACACATACTGTGGTACAAATGTTACTGGGGGCAGATACTTTACTTATCAGGCCTTACTTTGGAATACTTTGCAGAGTTTGAGGCAGACACAAGTGTTACATTATTACTTGAGGGAATTGCCTGTGCTGATTAGTTCATTGTTAAGGCCATAGTCCTTAACTGGAATACTTTATACAGTTTTTGGACACACACAAAGTGTTACATTGTTATGGGGGGAGTTATGCTGCTGGTGTGTAGCTTACTAGCCAGGCTTTACTGCTTTACATGGGTTACTTTTGTGCAATTCTGGAGGCAGACCTGAATTATGGCTTTATGTCACCAAGGTGAAGGCAGTGGAAGGTTGTAAAGATGGCCCTTTGGATGGTGGAGAATGACTTTAAGCCTAGATTCAAGAGAAGTGAGACAGCACAGCCGTTGTGAAAATCTGTTGAAGTAACTACGGTCTGAAATATAATATAGCTAAGGAGTACTGTAAAAACCCATGACATTAAGATACCCAAAGGCTAAAAGGAAGAGTGCACAGTGGGTTATTACAGTCACTTATGGTACTAACTTATAGGTAGGTTGTTTGTCTTTCAGCTTTTTCCCGGGAAGGGGTCGCCACAGTGGAACTCTGGTCCACTAATGATTGGCAGTAGATTTTTATGAAACACCAAGGTGCTAGCTCAATGCCCAACCTTCAACAATGGCACGCCCATTTACACACGGATGTCTTTCGAACACTATCCAACCGCGGGGAGGACATGCAGACTCCACACAGAAGGCACTCCCAAGCCAAGCCAAGAATCGAATGGGAGAACCTCTTGCTGTGAGGTAACAACGGGTATACGTAGCAAATTATAGAAAATATGAGCAGTGACGCAGACCTAAAAAAAAATGGATGTTTGGAGAGAGGGCTGTTTTATAAATCTGGAATAGCCATAAACTTACACAGACAGCCACATGTGAAGTGGAATACGGATAGGAATGTTCTAGTAGGAACCTGGGGGCACTGAAATCCACGGATTCAAGCTAAACATTCATATCAGGGTATTATAGAAAGCTTAGGTGATTTTATAGTCATTTTAAAGGGGAGTACAGACAGCGAAGTATTTAAAAAAAACAGGGATGATTGCATACATTTATGCAAGCTGATAAATGAAGGAGGAAAGTGATTATTGTAAGAATGTCCATTATTAACTCACAAACTAAAGGGGACTATGGGTAGGGTGTTGGGTTTAGAAACCTGGTGATGTATATAAACATTCGCTACATGCACACACATGCACGCATATGTTGATGAAGGGAGAATATCGATCAATAGGTTATTGTAGGAACCTGATTCCGTGATTTACAAGTAATGAAGGAGAATATGTCTTGGCAATGATGTGCACGGTATTTAGAGAGTTTTTGTTGATGCCTGAAACAGTGATTCCCACAGACTGATGGGATCTTCGGATGGGGGATGGTTGTTTTAGAATTCCATAGAAATAATGCACACAGATGAAATGCAAATATGAATAATTGGGGTTTTGTAAAAACCTGGGGTACAACAATGCACAGACTAAAGAGGAGGATATAAAATCCAGGGGGCATCACCATTCACATATTAAAAGTATTCAGTATCGCTGAGTATCGCATTGCACAGACTAAAAGGGAGTGTCTAAAATCCAGGGGTTCTGCAATGCACAGACTAAAGAGGAGTGTGTAAAATCATGGGACACCATCATGCACAGACTGAAGGGAGAGTATAGGCAGTTACTGTTGAAGCCTGGGGTATTAGTATGCATAGCATAAAGGAGATGTAGGTCAGTAACTTCTGCAGCCTAAAAGAGAGCATGGGTTGGTATTTTGTTGTAGAGTCGCAGAGACACAGTAATGTACACAGGCTAAATGGAGTCTGGATAGGGAAGTTTTGTAGAAACCTGGGATAGTAATCTACATACTGAAATGGTACAGCTTTCTGGTGAAAACCTAGGGCAGTCGCACGCACATTATAGGAAGTATGGATAGAAAAGTTATTGTAAAACCTGGGATAGTAACATCTACATACTAAATTGGTACATCTGGTGGGAACCTAGGGCAGTCGCACACACATTATAGGAAGTATGGATAGAAAAGTTATTGTAAAACCTGGGATACTAACATCTACATACTAAATTGGTACAGCTTTCTGGTGGGAAACTAGGGCAGTCACTTGCACATTATAGGAAGTATGGATAGAAAAGTTATTGTAAAAACTGGGGTACAGGCACACAGAGTAATTGGGAACATTGACAGGGTGCTGTTGTGGAAATATGGGGAGTAAGTATAAGGGGGCCATTACTGAAACATGGAGCAATGATACACAAGCTAATGGAACATTTTATGGCCTGGGACAGTTATTTTAGAAAGCTGAGGCAGTGGGATGTGTGGCAGTTATTTTAGAAACCTGAGTTAATGAGACACATTGGGATGCAGTACCTAACTGGACTGCATAAGCAGAGTAATATTTTATAAACTAGAGGCAGTGAAGCCTACAGCCTGATGGGAAATATAAAAAGGAGGGTTATTATAAAATTGTGGGACACTGGCATGGCCGTACTTATTGGGATCTTAGACAGGAGATTATTGTATAAATCTGGAGCATTAACACATACAACCTGGAGGAGAAATATCGATATATATATATATATTTTTTTTACATAAACCAGAGGCATTGTCATGGCCATACTAAAGGGAAGCAGAAACAGATTTTTTTTTGTTATCCTGGAGTATTGATGCATACAGATGAAAGGGGAAAATGTCTCTGAGACTGCTTAGAGAATCCTAATATAATAATGCAAACTAAAAATGAGTACAGGTAGGGAACAGTAAATTAGAAATCTGGGACAATTAAACATATAGCCGGAGGAGAGTAGAAACCTGGAGTAATAACACACAGAGACTCTGTTGGTTATGGAGATGGGGTTGTAGTGAACCCTGGAAGTGATACATGTGTGCTGAAGATGAATATGTGTAAAGGGTTATTGTGAAAACCTGGAGTAATAACACACAGAGACTCTGTTGGTTATGGAGATGGGGTTGTAGTGAACCCTGGAAGTGATACATGTGTGCTGAAGATGAATATGTGTAGAGGGTTATTCTGAAAACCTGGGGTAGTAACACACTCACATCCTCATCTGAGGAGATGAGGTTATAGTCCAACTCTGGGCTGGTGACATAAACAGATTGATATGGGGTGTGTGTGTAGGAGATCAGCATGGAAACCTCAAACATAGACAGACAGACTAGACTAAAGGAGATGTGGGTTAGAGAATTGTTTAAGAAGCATAAAGCACCAATGGGTCAATAAGGTACATCCAAAGGGGAGTATGTGTAGGGGCATTTATTACAATAAACTCTGGTGGTGGTGCATACAGCTTGAAGGGTAGTATGGCTAATGAAGTTGTCATAGAAATTTGGGGAAGTGACATGAGACTTAAAGGAAGTATAGACAGGAGTTGACTGTAGAATCTTGGAGCAATGATAAATGTATCCTGAGGGGCATACAGGTAGGTTCATTTATTATAGAAAGCTGGGGCAATAATGCAGTCTGAAAGGAAAGTGGATTTTATACATATGTATATGTGAACTTTATGCTTAGGATCATAGGAGATTACTAGATATCGACCCAGAGGTCATTTTAAGCCTAGCTGTTTCATCCCAATATAATACCATAGAAATGTTAGTCAGTACCCAAGATTGAATTTAGTGATGACTGTCCATGTCCAGGAGAGTTGTGGGCACTATCCTCGGTAAGAATTTATGGTGCCCCATCCACTCATCCAGGTTCTTCTTGAACAGTGTCATAGAGGTGCTCTGTTTACCATGAATTTGTAACCTGTTCCAAAGAAGCGGCAGTTGCTGGGAGATAAATCTGTCCCTCCAGCATGTCCTATTTAAGTTGCAGGCCATACTAATTAGTCCAGACTGGCTCAGGCAGCATTGGTATCCCCTGTTGCACAGCCTACCACCACCCCTAGCAGCTACCCCTGGTATCTCACCTGCTGCCCAGGGTAGCAATGCTACACTCAGACCTCAAGACTCTCAAACTTTCAGCATGGGTTATACAGACAGGACAGGCAAAGAATCTATGCTAAGCAAACAAGTTCTAGACATTATCACAGAGGCCAGAAGACCCAGCACCAGAAAATCTTATGCTGGAAAATGGAAAAGATTCTGCTCCTGGAGCCAGTCCAAGGGATCAGACGTATATCTACCCTCCATCCTTCTCATACTATACTATTTAACGTAGTTGCTTAATAGTTGTCTCTCCTTCTCCTCCATTAAAATCCATGCCTCTGCCATCTCGGCTCACTTTGATAAAGAACTACCCCTGTTCTCCCATCCCTTATTCAAGCAATTCCTTAGAGTGGCTTCCAATATCAGACCACCCAGAAGACCGCCCACCCCAGCATAGGATCTAAACTATGTCTTGGAAAAGCTTACTCTGCCTCCCTTCGAGCCAGCAGCATCCGCAGAATCCGCAGAATTAAGTACCTGTCCTGGAAGACTGCCTTTTTCTTAGCTATTAGTTCAGCCAGGAGGGTGTCAGAGCTTCAGGCACTAATGGCCATTGAGACATTTATCATTTTCCATGCAGACAGGGTCTCCCTGAGAACCAACCACTCCTTTATGCCCAAGGTGGTCTCAGATGTAACCCTCAATCAGGTCATCCACCTACCCACCTAGGGGAAAGGATATTGCATACACTAGATGTGCACAGGCAACTCTGATTTTATCTGGCTTGTACTAAAACATTCAGGAAAACTAATCAGCTTCTGGTCAGCTTTGCAACAGAAGCACAGGGGAAGCCAAATTCCAAACAGACTATCTCCAAATGGATAGCCCACTGAATCCATTTGTGCTACAACTTACATGGAAAACCACCTCCTATGGTCATAAGAACCCATTCCACTAGGGCTACCTCAACTTCCACAGCATTCCTTAGAGGGGTTCCCACCAAGGACATCCTGGAAGCTGCCACTTGGACATCAGCCCATACATTCACCTAACATTACCATCTAAACCTGTTCTCAAAAGCTAGGGCTGGGTTTGTCTCTGCAGTTATGCAGGGCATGCTGACCCATGCCTAGTCTATATCAACCATCCACCCTATGCTTCAGCTTTGAGAATCTTCCCACATGTAATGACTGCAGCAGTGAAACACAAAGAACATAGTACAGTTGCGTACACTTACCATAAATATAGATGTTCGAGTGTATTCACTGCTGCAGTCCTACTTTACTTCCATCCTTCCCCCTGATATCTGCTTTCCTTAGGGAGGCACACATTTTTATAGTGGTTCTGGACCCCAGGACCACTAATCCTTACTAGGTTGGGCTTCTTTGGTTGGTTAAGGCAAGAAAAACTGGGGTAATGGCGTTGCCTTCTCTCCTTTATAGCTCCGACGACCTGACATCAGACAGGGAGCAACAGCAGCCAATGCACAAAAAACCTTGACTCTGGTATTCGGGCCAACTGAGGGCTACCAGAGCATAGATAACCCACATGTTATGACTGCAGCAGTGAAGACACTCGAACATCTACATTTATGGTAAGTGTACACAACTGTACTTTATATACTTGACAAAAAGGCAGGAAATTACCACAAATGGAGGATGTTTTTTATAGTATAAAGAACTTAAATCAACCATGATTTTATTTTTTATTCAATTTAATCCTTTTCTTGACTGGGTTAGTTCCACTAGGCTAGTAGCTTTTCTAGGTAAGGTTGAACCCACCCATAATAATGATAGATCAGAGGGTGAGCATGCAGCAAATACCTGCTTCAAATGGCCTAACTTTAGGGTAACTCAGTGGCCCAAAAAAGTATTGAAGGCACACCAATACAGTGTAGGTATACATGTATGTAAGAGATTCCCTGGAAGCCAAGAAAGCAATCTGTGTTCTCCCTGCTTTGAAACAGACAGCAATTTTGAGGGAGAGTAAAAGAAGGCAAACACAAACCATAGCAGAATCCTACATCCCTTGCTTCTGGAAAAAAAGCAATCATCTTACCACTTCATAAAGGTGGCCCATCGACCAATATCTCTAATTTTGGACCCATTGGTGTACTTTTCCACATCTCTAAAATCCTAGAAAAATGTGTGCAAAAACAAGTCATACACTACCTTCTAAACAACAAAATCCTCTCCCCAACACAGCATGTGTTCTGTCCAGGCCACAGTACATCCATCGCACAAATATCCTTCTTAGATATTGTTAACAAAGCCCAGG